>NW_015539862.1:173644-173967 GCF_001515605.1 Sinocyclocheilus anshuiensis
ATGCACCAAGAGCTTGTAACACTCCAAAGAGAAAGGAAAAACTGAAAGCGCATCATATGACCTTTGTGACATTTTGGAGCTTCAGTCAATTCACTTTCATTAGCCTATATGTAGCAGGATATTTACTTAATCAACTTAATACTCAGTTTTCTTAAAACCTCTCAATTTTGTTTTCCAGAGAAGAAAGTCATATGGGAACAACTTGCAGAGATGGGCACAAATACAGTGGGTACGGAAAGTATTCAGACCCCCTTCAATTTTTCAGTCTTTGTTATATTGCAGCCATTTGCTAAAATCATTTAAGTTAATTTTTTTTCCTCAAT
>NW_015539862.1:174013-189610 GCF_001515605.1 Sinocyclocheilus anshuiensis
TTTAGCAAATGGCTGCAATATAACAAAGAGTGAAAAATTGAAGGGGGCCTGAATACTTTCCGTACCCACTGTACATCATAAAGTATTTTGTTACAAATTACAAATACTTGCTCATCCAATGTATTTATTTTAAAATACAAAATACTGTTGTGAGAAATGTATTTAATTAAAATACAAGTAATTTGTCATTTGAAAATACAAAAATACAAACAATATTACAAGCAATCATTTGAAGAGACACTGCAATTACATTTATCAATACTGAAGTTAGATACACACATAAGACAATATATCCAATATATTGATCCATATTTCTTCTAATTTCTTATGTTCACTTAAGAAACTGACTGTGTTTAATAAATAAAATATTTTTATCCAATAATAAAATTGGATTACTTAAAGCTGCAGTCCGTAAGTTTTGCCTCTTTGTCGCCATCTCTGTCTGAAAACCTGCAATTGCAGCTGTGTGCGGAATTATCTTCCTTGCGTGGGTTGTGCGGCGGCACGGCTCCAGCGCGGATATATCTAATCTTTTGAGGAGTATGTGTGTGTGGCAGTCAGTCACCGCACCGATGTGGATACTGTACTTCGGAATCACAGATTCTAGCCTACATCTTGGAATATGACCCAAATAAGAATTTTCACCGTATATTGTCATCTGAACAAGTAAGTAACAAGTCTGCCACGTTTGTTCTGACCAACTGAGGAAAAAAGCATTACAATAAATCGTGCTACCAATGGTGATTTAATCTAAAGATTAGATTAGCTCATATCACATCAAACCATGCAAATTATTATTATTGTTATACTTTATTCTCAAATTATTAATGTTAACAACATCTGCATTGCGTGACTATGAGTATAGTGTGTATTAGTGTGTAGATTTCAATTTCTGGACAGTCTAATCTCTTATTGTCATACCATTCAAATTTCATATTAAGAAATTCGTAATCGGTAGCACATTTAAAACTGGAATATAATTTAATTTCATTCACATGTGTTTCATAAACACATAATCCTTTCTGGATTACAAGCCGCCATCAAATTGATACATTTAATTATTCTGGCTGCTGTGAGTAAAGGCTATAAACGATCGGCCACTTGCAGGATCCTCACATGCGATAGCCTAGTAGCCGGGACAACATTTTCATGTTTACAGAAGTGACGTAATGACGCAGCAGCATGCTCAAATTTCCCGCGAAAACCTACCCGTACCACTCAAATTAGAAAACATTATTATAAGCTAACCGTTGTGAATCGTACTAAAGTAATGCGATAGTTTTGAACACTGGCTGGTTATGTACTTGCTCAAATATTGATTTGGGATAATTTTTAACCATAAAAAGTCATGGACGGCAGCTTTATTGACAGGAATTACTTGAATGTGTAAGTTGCATGGTCGACTGTAGAGGGACAGAAAGCTTTTGGATTTCATCAAAAATATCTTAATTTATGTTCCAAAGATGAACGAAGGTCTTACAGGAGTGAAACGACACGAGGGTGAGTAATTAAGAACAGAATTAAAATTTTTGGGTGAACTATCCCTTTAAGACTCTGCCTATGGATCCAAAAGGATGTCATATGATTCACTTGCATCTGGCCAAAAACTGTGATAGGCTATAGTTGACAGTACTATTAACACAGGTAAAGAAAGATATTGTATTATCTGAGAATAAAATTACCTACTTGATTAGTATTTCAAATACAAAATACTATCTCTCAAAGTATTTAATTACAGATTACATTTGTTTGTTTTTTTGTTGTTTTTTTTTGTTCAGCAAAATACAAACTACAAAAAAACTCTAAAGTAATTAAATATATATTTTAAATACATTTAATTAAAATACTGCCCATCTCTGACAACATGGAGTTGAGTGAATGGTGACACAACTTTAATTTTGGACAAACTATTCCTTTAATACATTATAATGTTGCCTTTTTGCTAATTCGTTCTTCTGTGAATAATGATGTAAATGTCAAGTTTGTTTCTCGCACAAGACTTGGAATATAGATGTGTGGACTACTTTTTATGGATTTATTTTTTCTTTTTGGAGCTTGACAATATAGTTTACAAACCTCTTTCATTGTTAACATAGGCAGCTGAGAAAGTATGAAAAAAAAATATCTAAGGTATTGCATTTAAGAAAGTAGTATGTATTTATAATGATGGGTAAACATTTTTTTTTTCTGACTTGAACTAAACTTTCAACTACAGAATCCCTGAAGAGTACTAACCCATTGTGATCACACTGTTGCATGCATCTGGTCCTAGTAGTGCAGTTATACCTTAAAAATGCAGAAGAGGCTCCAATCTCCCGTTAATTAAGTTCACCCACAGTGTGAGAGGTGCAGACTCACCGCACAGAGGCCCCTGAGCCAGAGCCAGACTGGTCTGTGAGGGGTGCGCTCATTAGCAGCCTGACAACAGATGGAAACGTTCTTAGCACTTTAGCAGATGAGAGGTTCACCTAGGGCCTAATGGTGCTATAATGTACATACATGTCTCCAAGCAGTCTACCTGACTACCTGATGATTGCCATTAGCTGAACTGAGACAAGAGGTCAATGGAGGGAAAAGCACTGCGGTGCAGATAAACTTTTTGAAGATTGAAAGGTGTTTAATGCACATTTAGTTATCCTTTATCATTAGAAGCAGCGTTGCTAAAGTAACATTGCATGCTATATACCCCCTATATCTCAAACCTTTTTAACCTCTTGAAAGAGTTTGTAGAAATATGAGCCACTAAGTGAAAGGACAAGAATCTTAATTCACATTATATATAAACAGCTTTATTCCTATACAGAAAATATGAAGTACAAAAATAAAGAGTAACTTTGCCAACAACAACAATTATAATTGATAAATAAAACATGTAAAATACTGAAGCAAAGCAATTTATTGTTGTCAGCTTTTTAAAACAATATTTGTAGATGTCTTTTCAGAGCAGCTTTTAATATTGAAACATCAGGACTCTTAAGGTCAGCAGATTGGGCAGACAGAACACAATCCATCTCCCCCTCATCCTTGGTGTTTTGGAAGAAAACTATTTTAATTTCCTTTTTCATAAATTGAATCTGAGACTTCCCAGTAAGTGCTCTGACAGTTTTATAACCCTTGGAGGACTCAGAAAAGCACCCAATGAAATCACTTGTCAGATAATGACAAAGTTATCTACAGTTCCTTCTTACTCCATGAAAGCATTTAGGTTAAATAGCTCAGTTTTTTTCTGCAACTGTGATATTTTGCAGCTGACCTTCTTCAAAGCCTTGTTGTTTTCCATTCTGGTTCATTGTGAGACGACAGAGATTGAAGAACAAAGGCCAAGGTATAAACAATAAATATAAACATCCACAAGACACATGTGTAGACATGGTAATAAATAAATAACTTAAATTAAAAAATAAATATGATATCTGTTAAGTGTACAGTAAATGTTAAGGGATGCATGGCATCCATTTGGTAACAGTAAAATAAACAATGGCAAATGCATTGTGGTCATCATCTGAGAATGCTAAAAGTGAACGCTAATGACCCAGCTAAAGCACAGTCTGGAAGACATCACATTATGCTAATTTCTTTTTGTTGATAACTAAAATGGGGAAAAACCTGTAAGGCCACATAACTATGGTGCAAGTAAATCAATATATAAATGTCAAAAATGTAAAGCAAGATAAAATAAGAACTGACCTTTAGTTTGCTATGTAGCAAATCCAAGTATCGTTTCACATAATTTGACAATTTAGACCTACATCATGCTTACCTAACATATGTTAATGATAATATTTTTTATATAATATGTACTTTGTACATTAATATTTGATGTACCAGCATAAATAAAACTATTGCATTGTACTATTGGGCTACACAGCCCCTATGGTTTAGCATCAAATATCCATCTTTATAGATTTTATTCGCTTAACTATATCTTTCAATAAGTCAACTTACTATATGAAAAACTGGCCTTGTGGAACATTAACCCTTTAATACCTCTTACTTTATTTATGGTATTAAAAAGGATTTAAAAATGTAAGATTCATATCATTCCTGTAAAAATTCTGAGAAATGAAAAACACAATCAACCTTCAGTGCTTCCAGCTGAAAGGGTAATACTAACTGGCCAGTGTGTTTTCTTTCGGGCTAAGCTTTTAATAATACTCCACATATGTTTGCGCAATTACATTGTAATTACAACAATAATGTGCTGTTAATAATGAATGATCCAAAGTTGCTAATCTGGCTGAAATATAACATGCCAGACTGAAGGCCAGGAAAATGGGCACTGACATCCAGGATCAACAAGTGAGTCTGACAAATGAAATAGGGTTTCGTGCTGTATCCAAGTCTGTTGAAACTCTTGGTAAGCAAATGCTTGTCGAGTTATAACATGTAGTTTTTGTTTATAGAGCCATTCAGATGGACGATCCAAAGTTGCTGTTCTTCCATCCTCAAACTCTCTCCATATTGAGTCCAAAGAGTCTCTCGTCATCTCTGACTTGGTCGAATTGTATTCTAACCTCATTCAAGCTTTTCTGTCGAGGTTTGGTGTGTACTTTACAGTACGTAAGTTTGTATGCATAGACTGTTGTTGTGAATCACTCACAGCCAAAACATATTCCCTCACAGAGCTTCACCATGGCCAACCCGCCCGACCTTGTTCTGTAGCCATGGCCCAGGAGGCTTCCTGATTCCTCCTTTCTTCTCTTTGACCGTTGCACCATTTCTTCAGGTCATGCTCCCCCTCCCCTCTTTCAGCTCAGCTCATCCCACGCACTCACAGTCTGCTGCGGAGAGGGACTTGATGGTTCTCCAGGTTGTGGTAGCATCCATGAAGGAGACGGGTTCATAGCTCGTGGGCCGGCAGCAAGGGTGTGCACTAACCTTCCTCGCGGTGCGCTTGGGCAGACTACCATTGGCCAGCAGAGTGCGTAGAGCCAAGTCATAGTTCCCACGAGACCTCTGGCAGTAGCCGACGCAGAACTTGAAAAGGACAATTTCGTCTGAGTCGAAACCCATGCCCAGGTCCCGTACACGCATCTCACGTTTCTCTACACGGCAGTCCCGACTGCTGTGCCGTCCCCTGTTGCTATTCTCTTTCTTTTTCTTTTCCTCCTTCTCTTTTTTCTTCTTTTTCTTGCGCGCACCTTTGGTCTGTATGTCAGAAGTGTCTGGTGAGCGGGGGGAACGTTCCCATCTCGCTGGCTGTTGGTCGCCCTCGACAAGCACAGATGGCTCTGCGGGAGAGACAGAAACGGATGAAGACAAAAAGAAAAAGAAGTTTATTGCCTGTTCAGGACTAAACAATTCATTGTTGATTCATTCATTGTAGAAATCATTCCCAGACATCCAACTCACCAAACAAGCCATGCCATGGGGAGTCACTGTCCTCCTCAAGCTCTTCCTCAGTGTCTGGAAAAGCCTCTAATGGCAGCTCCTCCATTCCAGCAAATCCTACCGCAGCTTCGGATTCTACTTGAAAACGTGACAGGCTTCCTGCCACTAGGGGCAGCAGATACATCACAACCCATACAAGCACCTGAGCAAACAAAGCAAAGGTGGATGGAAAATGAAAGGACAACTTTTCAAAGTAATTAGAGCATCTCCTGAGTACTTGAATCAATGGATGTCCGAGCAAAGAATTTGCCCATTTATACACACCTGCCAGCGTTTCCTGTGACATGGTGCATCGGTGACTGATGGCATGGCAGGCATTGCTCTGATCCGACTCCTCGGCCACCACCAAACTCCCACCTGCATGGAAAGAACAATGATTGGCTTCATTATACAGCAACCTACAGTTGTACATGTACATACCAAGTCAGGTAATGTAAACTCGAGAGAGCAACATGCGGGTGACACATACACATAACATACAAATGTATATTCAAAGGTGTCCCATTCATCACGGTCATAATGCCTTTAGAAACCATGTTCGTTGTTATAGAGAGAGACCTGTGTGATCTCTGAGCACGACTGGTGCTGACTTGCCTGTGGACAAAGCTACAGTGTTAAAAAGAGCAGTTGTCCGTCAAATAAACAGCCTTGAAGCAAACACTGTCAAAAGCATTCTTGACGTGGTTAGATTGCAGCGTGTAGAAGGAGCCTCATGCTCTCAAGGGGGTCCTACAAGCCACAGAGATACAGAGAGGTTGATAAGAGCTCTGAGCAATGCAGATGTTTATTGACTCATTGCAGTGTGTGACTGTGTAACCTGTGCTGGGGGCTCTGATTTATATCAGGGTCAGGAACAGGGCACAGTGTCTCAGTTAACACCATTCAAACAGCAGGACTCAGTCAAACACGGCATCCCGAAAATGATTGATGAGGACAGACCAATTATTTGCTAGGGGAAAAGGGATGGCAGGCAAAACAGCAGAGCGTGCTGTGCTTATATTTTGGCATAGTTTTATAGTGTTCCAGTTGTGTGGAGTTGACTGAGGCTGGATTCCTTTCTCTCACTCACCTCTGAGAGATCCGCTTCAGGAGGAACTGAACTGATGGCACACTTAAGGCCAATTTACAAGAATTAACTAGCAATAAAGCAGTTAGCCACAAGAGGATGTGCTTCAATTTGAGCATGGTTACAGGTTGTACAACATATTCATGCTCCAAAGGTGTGAAGTGACTAATGCTGCTTATAATAACTGCACATAACTAACAATTTTGACTGATTATTGTGTAGTTTTAGCAATATATTATTCAAAGAAGAATCAGTTGTTTTGTGATGTCTTTTTAAATTTGTTACATTTTTTATGCAAAACAAGTTTGTAGCAGAATAGGGATGAACTGATATAAGTTTAATGGTGACACTCATAAGTGATAAATATTTTCATATTATTTTTCATACTTTCAGGTGAAATAAACATCAATGATGCTTTCCCACAAGCAGGAACTGCAGGAGCAAATACATTTATAAAAAAATTAATATTTAAATAAATTGCAGATTATATAATATTCTACTATTTTGGCAAAATTAAAAATAAAACACAAAAAAGTAAATCACCCATTTGAAATGCTACAAGTGAAGGAATAATATTATAATGTGGAAAAACAGATATTCATTTTGATATTTGCTAAAGATAACATTTAACTTTTATTGTTAGCATTTTTAAAGACTAACTTGATATGAGCATTAGATGACAACAAAACACAATTTAATATCCAATATTGGCTGACAAATATACACACAATTTAGACAAATATATTAATGCTAAACTAAAAAAAAAATATATATATATATATAAAATAAAATAAAATCTCTAACATTGGTCAGTAACCAGTATGGTACTGATATCTATTTATACCTAAAGCAGAATATCAAACGCTCCCAGTCCACTTTCACTTTATCACATTTGGTGTTAAATAGAATAAAGCAAGCCATATGGGTTGGGAATGACATGAGGGTATATGATGACAGATTTTTCATTTATGGGTGAAACTCCCTATAAGCCTGCATAATGGAAGTAACTAGGAAATGTGAGGCCTACTTTAAATTAAAATCACACTAAAGGGGGCTGGACACTCACTGTACCTGTTCTATTCATTCTGGACCATTTTCTGGCAACTCTCATAATGTTAAAGAAAGGTCATCGTAAAGTTTTGAGGGTCAGAGGATCTTTTGCTAAGCCTTTCTCATGCAGTAGGAAGCCATTCAAGTCAAATCATCCTCCTGATCTACTTACAAGCCAAACTCTGGACTCAGGTTCTCTTGAATGATTTACTGAATAAATCCTTAAAGACAAAAAAAAATAAAAGTAGTATCTCATGTGCTCCTCAGGAGCATTAAAGATGTCTAATGCTGTATCTTAAGATCTTCAGTCATCTTGGTTTATTGGTTGCTTAAGGCAAATGTAGAATTTATGTCTTCTAAATCCAGCCAAATAAATATTAACCCGGTTTCAACAGCTTCAGGACATATTTATGGCATCTCTGGAGGCCGGCTTCAGCTGAGAAAGACCACATATGACCAGAGATGAATGTGGACATGCTGTCAAAATGGTTTTATAGCATAAATTCCTATTGAAATGTGACTTCTACCCTCATTCTAACTCCTGCATGTGTTGCATTAAAATCGAAGCGTTGTTTATGCGTGAAGATTTATTGTATTCTGATGATTTTCTAATTGTAATTGTATACATATCTGAATCTCTTTAAATATGTGGCACTTCATCTAAACTGCCATAACTGCTTTGATCATAAGCGACATAAAAGCATACGTCCTGAGCTGCGTATGTGATTGTTTGTTTATAAATGGTTTGCGTGCATGTGTATGACTGTTATGGCTGTGACTCTGTGAGCGTGCACATCTGTGTTCCTGACCACAACAATCATTCTTACAGTCTGGCAGGCTTCCCTCCTTCACTCTTCAGCTTCTATCCAGCTGAATGTATAAACCTAATGCAGAAAAACCAGGCTGACCGTAACAAGCAAATCAATATCAGACACCTACAGAGAAACAAGACCAACTCCACCACAAGCATTCGGAAATCTATCCATTGTAGACTATGGAAGTGCAATCTGGCTAATTGGTTGGCCAGCATTTGGGGTCTGTGCGCCTCATTTCGTGCTGTCAGTTTCTAAATAAGCCCTTTGGCCTCTCGTTCCCTGACGACCCCCCACCTCACTGCTTCCTGTAAGCTGAGATGGCATGCTGGGGGCACAGGCCAGAGGTTATGATAAGAGCACTACCTGCCTCTCAAACACACAGCAGGCTGCTACAGCCAGATAAGCAATGAAAATGGGTCATGACACAACAAATTCACATCTGTTATGCAAATTTTTAGTTAGTGCCTCTTGTTAAAGGCGGCATCACTATTACTATTGTTCATACTTGTCATTAGGGGTTTATTCTAAACTTCCAACCTAAGCATTCATCTTCAGTGCACAACTTGTCTCACACCGTTTATGCTACAGATGCAAATGATACTTCAAATCAAGCATATCAAAACTGTTTAAAGCAAATGCGTGAAAATCCAATGAATGTATGCCATATCTAGGAACCAGAATATCACAGAGACTTAGAAGTGGGCTCTTTTGACTTAGGCAATGAAAGCATCTACCTAGCAACGCCCTGTCTAGAACACCCTAGCATTGTGAAGTGATGTTTGCATGAGTAACAGAAATGGGGATTGTAAAGAATTTAACGATTCTGCTTTGTTTGCATATTAAACAACAATACTAAACAAGCAAAAGAAAAATTAATAAAAACTAAAACAAACAAACAATGTCACAATATATTTCAAATGATTTTTTATAAAATACCGCTGACAAAACTCAGCTTTCACACTTTGATTCAATTAAAAGAACCGACTCATAAGAGTCATTAGTTCAGGCTTCAGACTACACTGGTTGTGCTGCATGCGTTTGACTCACTACAAAGAATTGACTCAACTCAACTCAACTCACCTTTCACACTTTGATAGACTTAAAAGAACAAAGAACTGACTCATAAGAGTAATTCGTTCTGTTGCATTACACTGTTCTATTTCATGCTGTAGATTCAGTAGCAGTGTTTCTTTAATTAAGCCCAACACTAATGAACAAGCACATGTAAAAATCGTTTCAGACTTTTTCTTTATTCTGAATGAAAGTGAAGAGATCATTCAAGACTGACTTTTCACAATAGATTGTTTTTTGAGCTTGTGCAAAGCTCGGTTACATTTTATTTTAAGGTGTCCTTGTTACAGTGTAATAATACATAATGAGTAATATTAATTAAAGGGGTCATATGATGCTTTTTTAAAGATCATTATTTTGTGTATTTGGTGTAACAGAATATGTTGACATGCTTTAATGTTCAAAAAACACATTATATTTCAAATACTGTACATTATTGTAGATGTAACATGTGTAACAAGGACACCTTAAAATAAAGTGTTACCCAAAGCTCTTTCATGAATAGCAAATCACTTAATATAATTAGCAGCTCTAATTTCCATATACAATGCTCTTAAGCAGTGTTGGGGAGTAACTAGTTACATGTAACGGCGTTACGTAATTTAATTACAAAATAAATATCTGTAACCTATTACATTTCCAAAGTAACCTTCCCAACACTGCTCTTAAGAGGCAATTAGATTTACCTAAAGGCACCTGATTTACATTAATACAAATGAGACATAAGAACCTTCTTGATTTGAGTTCAGATTTGGTTCAGATTAGGAAAACTCGTTCCTGAAAGCACCCAAGAAAGTGCAGATGAAGTGAAAACTGCCACTGACCGAAACCCTCCAACGTACAAATCTTTCTACATGGGAAGAAGCGTCTCCCATAGTCTCTCTCATCCACCTTTAGACGTGCACCTGGTTGTGTTTAAGTGCCCTGAGCAGTGTCTTTGCTGGCTAGTCGCTCTGTGTCTCCTGCATCATAGCTGGTAACATGCGAGCTGAGGGTGCCTCAGGGACAGGACTCTTGAGGAACAGCAGAGCGGTGCTGGCGGCCTCCGTGCTGGGACTCATTGATTAAAGGCATGCTTCAAATGCACAACAACCTGCCCTCAGGCACATACATGCCACCGTTAAAGAATACGAGAGGATCACAGTGGCGTCATTGTGACTAACATGGATGCAAACTACTCAGTCCAGACGGCAGATGCAAATGAGGGGCTGTCATTGTAGACCTGGTATGTGGGTGTTGACTATTGTGATGTGTGATGGAAATACATAGCATAAAAATACATTATTAAAGTAGGTGATTTGTTAATTATGATGTTTAAAGGCAGGGTAGTTGATTTGGTTCAAAAACATTTTTGTTATGCTGGTTGAAAGTCTCTTCACACCCCCATAGCATCTCCACTAAGTTAAGTGGTCTAAATGTAATTATATGTATTTATATAGTCTGTGGAGGGCATAGGACCATAAAATGTTCATCCAATCATATCCCTTGGTCCGAGGGCTGTCCTACCTGCCTGTCAACGTATGTATTTGCATACCTCTGCGCACCCTTTTCGCATAGACATGATACAGCGCGTTCCATACACTATTACAGACTGAGAGAGAATGGAAGGCGTTATAATTTTAATATTATGCGCTTTGTACTGTAAAGAGAGATATGATTTGCAGGGAGGATGGAGTCTTATGCTTTCAAAGCTAGCTTGCTATTGCTAGCCTCTCCGAAATCGCCTACCCTACATTTAACTCTAGATATAAGCATTTTGCTAAATATATGCACTATATTACATATTCAGTTACATTTTCACTTAACCTGTTGTTCAATATTTCATGTATATTTGATGAAAAAGTTTTTATGACATCCACTGTTTAAATGTTTATATTTCAAAAAACAAATAGTAGTAGAAACATAACTATGTCATTAAAAAGTTATTATATAAACTAACTTCCATGCAATACAAATGTCTGTATACAAATCAAATAAAGTTTAGCTGTAAACTGTCTAGACTGGACTCAACATAGAGCATAAGCGAGTTTCAAGAGAGACCCCTGTGGATTTTCACTGCCTGCTCCTCCTGGTTTGTCCCCCCCCAGGACAGAACCATTAGAGGTGTTTGATGTGCCAGGTCTACCTGACATTAATGATGAGGAGCAGTGGTGTGGGATAGGCCACACTAAATCAGCCAGCCATTAAAAGACACCTGGTGAAAGCAGAGATGCAAAGTACACTTCACCAGCCCGGCCTGCTTGATCATTGCCAGACACGCTTTTATCTGGGGGTGTGAACTTCAGCCGTGAGGTGCGTGTAATATATCTATCAATGTTCCCTCCGACTTGCTAAACTCCATCGGCCTCAATCTCCAATCCAGTATTGGCACATGCAAAGAGCAAGCAGCGTGCATGCACTTTCTAGTTCATAGGTCTTTCCTTCGAACAGTACTTATTACATACGGCCCTTGTATATGTAATGTATTGGACCTATTTCAAAAGACTGCATTTTGGCTATTTGCAGATATCCGAGACACTGGTTTTATGACATTTTAATGTGCTCATGCTCCAGAACTCGAGTTCAATCGCTGCATGTCTGAGTGCGTGACATCCAAGTGTATAATTCAATAATCCTTCTCTGGCAAAAGGTAAGTTCTCATTACTGTCAGAGTCCAGCCACTGGAGAGGTGAAGAGAGCGTGTACACTGCCAAGAAAACCAGCATTACCTGTTTGAAACCTTTTACTCTTTTGTTCCAGGATCCAAGAGAGAAAAAAAAAACATGCTGATTATTGGATTGTGAACACGTGTGGTTTTCAGACCACCATTCATGTCACTGAGTGAACATGATAGCAAAAACAACTTCCATTAATTGTGAAGATCCATCATTCACGTTTCTGCTGCTTTCAGTTTCTCTCTTAGAAGAAACTTTTTATGTTGAATTAAACTTTCTTGTGATGTTCCCAAAAAGACTTTTCTTATTCTACTTATTCTATACTCATAGTCATAGATTGTATTGTGTAATGGAATCAAAAACCATATGATGCACACGATACAGCAAACCTAACATGGGAACCTTTTACATACAGGCAAACTTTCCACTCCACAAAAGGTTCTTTATAGTGGAAAAAGGTTTGTTTAGATTTTTACAAGTTTGTGAAATGTTCTTGACGCTAAGAAAAAAAAAAAAAAGGTTCTTCCATGGCGTTCTCTTTTGAAATCTTTATTTCTTAAAAAAAAGTATTCATTCAGAAGGTCAGATACTGTTTAGTGCATCTAATATTTAATCTGAAAAGAACATTTAATGAGTTTAATTTGTCAACAGTAATTACGCAGTCAAATCAACATCATTGATGTGCGCACGTCCTGGGTCGTTCCTTTTTGACTTCTTACGGCACCAAATTCCTGAATTCATGGTACATCAGCAATGAAATCAGCGGTGTTCAAGTTAGAGGCTGTGAACCTCGACAAAAGAGGCAGGTTGGTTGGCAGGCTTTATTTTTGCTACGCAAATGCAGTGGCCACTGTTTGCATTCCACACGACACGACTGCATCACGAGCTTGTCGGACAGAGCACGAGAGCGTATCCCTTCCCTACCAGATCCTCAACTGAGGCACAGGCGTGGACCACACAAACAGCTCGCTCAGACACTTACAAGCATCCATGATCGCACACATTTATCACAATACAAATGACTCCAATAAGCTCATTATTTTTATTGTTATTATTATCAATATGGATCTTTATCATCTCACTTCAAAGGGATTTTCTATATTCATGCCCCCCAACATGTCTGTTATTATAATAATAATTCAGTCTATTACTATTACACTTTCATACATCTTACCCATTCATGCATTTCAAATGCCTCCAAATAGTTTTGTTTCTTGAAAATGATTTCATTAGTTAAGCATTAATTCTCTGAAATAGAGATGCACAATTTTAACATTAAAAATGATTTCTTTTAGGCAAAATATTATAGAATTTTGTCCCACTTTATAATTAGGCAACTTCAACTACTATACTTTGGACAAAAAAATTGTTCATGTTGTATTGCAAAACACATTTGTGGCTACTGAGGTGGGATATGGGTATGGTTAGGGACAGGTTTTGTGGTATGGTTAGGTTTAAGGGGTAGGGCTAACAGTGTAATTATTGATATAACTACAGAAATAATTACATATGTAATTATATGCAGATATTTTTCAATACAAGTACAACATAAAAACATCTGCATTGCACAAAACATCTGCACAATGAGTGCATTGTATTAAATGATTTAAATGAGTACATACTTAAAGACACTAAATATAACGTGGGTCCCAGAATTTTAGTATTGGCCATGTATCATCTGCCATAACTTTAAAACAATTATCAGTTTATTGTACTGGTCAAAAACATTTTTTATATCGGTACATCCATACTTTAAAGCCTTTTTTGCTAAATCTGAAGAACAAATCAAATGTGTTTTTTCTTTTTTTAAAGACAAGAGAAGAGTACCCACTTTGGGGTGATGATCAGTGATACGTAAGTGGTCTTCTACATTAATGATCAGTAATAATAAATAATTTATCCTCACTATTAAAGTCTTTCTACTTGATGTTCAGCAGTAAAATCTGTCTTCCTCATTTATTATCAGTAATAAATAATGCCTGTTTTTATTCACTTATCTACTTCACTCCTCTTACAAATTTGCTAAACAAAAAGTTACATTAGTCATGTTTCTCTAGATTTAGAGAAGATTAGCTATCATTCACCTGGCAAAACATTGTTAACAGGCTAATTTTATACAAAGAACCATTATAAAGTGGGTCAGCATTGGGATTTGCAAATTGCAAAATGATGATCTGTGCTGACAGCTAGCAGTGGCACCAAGATTTGAGCTGGAAGATTATTAGAGTACAAACTTTACAGTTTAGATTCATAAACTGTGCCGAGCAGTTCGGATGCAGTAGCTAATGTCCTTTCCTGTCTGAAACCCATCCTGGACAACAGCTTTTCCTTCTCTTCATTAAAAATGTCTTACCTTTTGATTTGATAATCAAATACAGCCAGATTAAATATATTTAAAAGGGACCGACAGAGTGAGAACACTTGGATGAACAAGTCCTTAAATGGGAATAAATTAGGGAAGAGAGGGTAATGGTAAAGATAGTATTTCACTCCTGAGGCTTAGCCTGAGCAGTCACAGCGACCTCTAAAGAGGGAGAGAGAAAGAACGAGACAGATTAAGCAGCTAAATACTCTATAAAAGGAAGCCAGAACAGTTACCCTTGAGATAAGAGTTGGTGGCTGGAAAGAGAGAAGCTTCATCATTGAAATCACGTACCAGATAGCACACTAGCCTACAGCTACCTTACACGCTCAGTCAACTCTCTTAAAGGGTTAGTTCACCCAAAAATGAAAATTCTGTCATTAATTACTCACCCTCATGTTGTTTCAAACCCAAGCAACACAACTGAAATGTTCCCAAGTCCAGAAAAGTAGCAAGAAGATCGGTAAAATAATCCATGTGACATCAGTGGTTCATCCGCAATTATACGAAGCTATGAGAATATTTTTGTGCGCAAAAGAAAAAAATAACGACTTTATTCAACAATTCGTCTCCTCCGCAGTATCAGCTGGACGTAAACAACGTATGCTGCTCTGTGTCAGCTGCGTCACGCCGGATCTGTTTCCTACGTTGTTGGGATTTGATCTGAACGGAAACAACGTATCCGCGTGACGCAGCTGACACAGAACAACATACGCTGTTTACGTCCAGCTGATACTCTCCAAAATGGTGCTACAGGGTGATGCGGAGGAGACAAATTTTTTTTCTTTTGCGCACAAAAAGTATTCTCGTAGCTTTGTATAATTGTGGATGAACCACTGATGTCACATGGATTATTTTACAGATCTCCTTGATCTCATATTCCATCAAAAATATCATAATTTGTGTTCCGAAGATGAACGAAGGTCTTACGGGTTTGAAACGACATGAGGGTGAGTACTTAATGACAGAATTTTCATTTTTGGGTGAACTATCCCTTTAAACCACTGTTCCAGGTAAAAGACAACCTAAGCCCTGCTCTTGCAACCTCTTGGCTTCTAAATGAATCCACAGGTAATTATTTGAACTGGGGCAACACTCAGGCACAAAGGCCAGCCCATCCTCACAGGCCTTTATACTGTAGCTTACATCTCATTTGTTCAAATTAAGCTCGGGGGGGGGGGGGCCAGC
>NW_015539862.1:189789-197208 GCF_001515605.1 Sinocyclocheilus anshuiensis
AGGGCGTGGGGGGGGGGGGGGGGGGGGGGACCAGCTATTAGTGTGTCTGGATGAACTAACAACATCCAAAGCGTTTCCATGTCGCTCAGTTGAGCCTCAGACAGGCTTCAAGTAATGACCTGGCCTGCTCTTTCAAAGGCACCGACGCCACCATGATTAATGCATCTGACCTGGCAATTTTGGAAGAATACAGCTTATTGTATTAAAGACTGTTTCCAGCCACAAACATGGGAGTACAATAAGTCCACTTAACATTCTTCGCTAACAAAAATTTGGTAAAAGATGTTCAGATAAAGAGAAAAAGGTAATATCCCTCATCAGTGTCATGAATGAAGTCTTGAGTGTACAAGCATTTCATCTGGCAAAAACACCAACAATTAAGCAAAAACCAGGGATCAGGCTTGGTAAAACTTTTGTGTGCATTTACAAATTGGGTTTTATTTTTATAAGCAATAATCTGAGTGACTGAGTCTGAGGGTCAAGATATAAACAATCACAAGATCTGATTTTCTTCGTACCACAATCAGGGGAAAAACGAACAAGCTCTGTCAAAAAACAATTTGTGTATAAAAAGAGTGTTCTAAAATCTGCAGAGTATGAGAAATGCAACAATGGAACTATATATCAAAATAAATGGCTTTTGCTAAATTATTTTTGGTAACCACAAGGGAGAGGATGTTTGATTCAGTTTAAAAGGGGGAAACTGTGGATGTTCTAGCATGTTAGGCAAGAATAATCATATAAATGACAGTCCAGTGCAGTGTAGTGCAGCACAGGACCTGTTGTGCATTATAGAACATTTGTCTGACATCTACAATTAGGCAAGTTAGTCTGGACACATATTTTCACATGGTGTTATACAGACGCTTGTGAAAAGAAACCATGCTCACCTAAGGGGGTAACTATTTACAGTAGTCAATTACTTTATACTGTAGTTAAGATCATAAAAGGACGAAACACTTTGCGTTCCTGAAAATTCCTTATCAAAAGCCGACCCCCCCTAAAAACCACTGAATTATTTGTACAATGTTTGGCACC
The DNA here is from genome assembly GCF_001515605.1 of Sinocyclocheilus anshuiensis. Classification (NCBI taxonomy): domain Eukaryota; kingdom Metazoa; phylum Chordata; class Actinopteri; order Cypriniformes; family Cyprinidae; genus Sinocyclocheilus; species Sinocyclocheilus anshuiensis. Next base: position 190,828 of record NW_015539862.1, read on the forward strand.
ATGATTAATTTTCTAGTAACTGACACAGAGGCCCATTCAGAGCACAGAGTGTTGCACTGACCCTTAGAAAGAATGAGCTCAGGTCAGCTAAGGCCAAGGGATGTGGACCCTGCGGTGGAGTTGCAGGACACTTGCGAGATATCTCAACGTTCTCCTCAAAAGCACTAGTGTAATATCTTCCTCACACACAAGACTGTACATTTCTGTCACACACACATTCTGAAACCAGCTTATTTATCGTACATGCCAGATAAAAGCATCTTGTTGTGCTAGAGGCCAAATATTTGAGAGATCATTATATGACAAAGAAGTGAGGTGAGAGCCAGGTCAACTAACACAAGAGTGACCAAAGAACTGAAAAAAAAAAAAACATTCATAAGAATAAATGAAAGTATGTAGTTTTTTGCCTCTCTATGTCAGTGGTTCTCAATCATGGTCCTGGAGGACCCCAGCACTGCATATTTTGGATGTGTCCTTTATTGAAAACACCTGATTTTTATCATCAGCTCATCAGGTGAAGCAACAATACCTGAATTGGGTTTGTCAGATAAAGAATGTACAGTGCTGGGCTCCTCCAAGACCCCAACTGAAAACCACTGCTCTAGTTACAGTGAGGCAAAATTCAATACAAAGCATGTAAGCTATGCAAAAACACACATAGACATGTCATTGAGGTAGGTGAGGTGGGAGTCCAGGGGCCTCATGTATAAAACTTTCCGTAGATTTCATCCTAAATGTGTGCGTACGCACAAAAGTTTTCAGATTTATAAAACCATGCATATGGCAGAACCTGCACAAAAATCCTTTTATAAATCCCTGTCAGCGGAAGATTGTGCGTACATGCGTCTCCTCCCCAAAATCACCATTATATGGAGCTTACAACGCCTAGTTTTACTATGCATAACCTCATATCATTTCCATGCATATTCCCATCCACGTGACACCATGTTTAAAGGGGTCATATGATGTTGCTAAAAAGAACATCATTTGGTGTATTTGGTGTAATAAATGTGTTTATGCAGTTTAAAGTTCAAAAAACACGCCTTTCTGAAACGCGTTGATTTTTACAAAGCTCATCGGTCTGAGCGTGGTTGACTCTTAACTTTTATAAATAATATCTCTTTGAATGTGAGAATTTACAGATCTTCTTTATGCACCAAGAGCTTGTAACACTCCAAAGAGAAAGGAAAAATTGAAATCGCTTCATATGACCCCTTTAACGTCAAAGGTACAAGACGTTAAAGAAATATGAGATACGGACTAAATGCCATTTGTGCCACATTAATTTTTATTGCCAAAATCATCCAGAATTTTTTAGAATATATCAAAATACGCATAAAAACAAAACTGTTTAGATCTCAGATAAGCTCATTTTAGAATATACTTGACCTCATTCTTTTCCACTGGCCAAATAGTATTTCAATACAGTGATATGTTTCATAATGTTGTGGAGATGCCTTCATACGACATCAACACCTCTGTGCAGCTGCAGTTGTACAGTAGCTATTATTCAAACTGGACAATGGACCGTTCCAGCAGTGGAACGGTCCAGTGTCCGCCATAATATTAAAGTAAGTGTGCATCATTAATCATTGTTCTCACTAAAAAAAATTCTCATAACATGAGATCTGCAGTTTAGTTTAAATATGAATTATTATAGCGCTCCTCGCTGTCATTAAAACATTTGAATGTGAGAATTTACAGATCTTCTTTATGCACCAAGAGCTTGTAACACTCCAAAGAGAAAGGAAAAATTGAAATCGCTTCATATGACCCCTTTAACGTCAAAGGTACAAGACGTTAAAGAAATATGAGATACGGACTAAATGCCATTTGTGCCACATTAATTTTTATTGCCAAAATCATCCAGAATGTTTTAGAATATATCAAAATATCCATAAAAACAAAACTGTTTAGTTCTCAGATAAGCCTATTTTAGAATATACTTGACCTCATTCTTTTCCACTGGCCAAATAGTATTTCAATTGTTTTAAACAATTCAAAAAAATAAATAAAAAAATGCAGTTTTGCTGAAAAGGTGAACATCTTTTAGCTATTTTTAGTGGAAACAGATACGCCTATATGTATTGCAGTATAAATACAATTATGACTGCGCATCACTGACAAAGTATTTTAAAAGAAGGAAACACGCAAATCTTACCATTTTTTTTTCAAGTTGTATCCTTCAAATACAGTGGTATTTTTCATAATGATGTGGAGATGCCGTCACACGACATCAACACTTCTGTGCAGCTGCGGTTGTACCGTAGTTATTATTCAAACCGAACAATGGACCGTTCCACCGAATCCAGCAGTGTCCGCCATAATATTGAAGTAAGTGTGCATCATTGAGCATTGTTCTCGCTAAAAAATTCTCATAACATCAGATCTGCAGTTTAGTTTAAATATGAATTATTATAGCACTCCTCGCTGTTATTAACACATCGCATGCCACAGGAAATGTGATTAAGCGCATCAACTACAAATATGTTTAAATTCATGTAGCCTAATTTTGGTTTAACTTCTGCGTAATGACTTTATGTAATTTCAGTGCTTATCTCCATTAACGAGAGTGGAATATTTAATGTAAATGTGTATATCGATATGAAAACAGAGTTTAACATCCTTGTTTACTTCATTACTTTTCTCACGCCAGGGAAAAGAGTCCGTACGCACAGTCAAGAGTATCCGTACGGTGCGCACATATTTACGCCAAGTTTATTTTTTATAAATCCAGATACGTGCGTGGAAAACAGCAACGTTTATACATAACATAAGGCCCCAGGTCTGGGGTCTCATTTATAAAACTCTCTGTAGATTTCATTCTAAAAGTGTACGTACTCACAAAAGCTAGATTTTGCGTACGCTCAAAAGTTTTCAGATTTATACAACCATGCGTACGCCAGAACCTGCGCAAAAATCCCTTTATAAATCCCAGTCATGGGAAGATTGTGCGTACAGCATCTCCACCCCGACTCCTCCCCGAAATCACCATATATGGAGCTTACAACGCCTATTTTACTATGCATAACCTTATCTGCATATCATGCATATTCTCATCCACGTGACACCATGTTTAACACCTTCAAAGGTACAAGATATTAAGGAAATATGCGATTCGGACTATAAATGCCATTTGTGCCATACACATCAATTTTTATTGGTAAAAATCATTCGATATCCTTGTTATGTTTTAGAATAAATATACCAAAATAAAAAAAAAATAAATAAAAAAAAACTGTTTAAAATAGTTCCCAGAATAGAGTTGATCTCATTCATTTCCACTGGCCCAGTAATATTTAAATTGTTAAAAAAAAAAATTTAATTAATGCAGTTTTGCTGATAACGTAAACATCTTTTAGCTATTTTTAGTGGGAAAATATAGGCCTATATTTATTGCAGTGTAAATAGAATTATCTGATTCTGCGCGTCATTGGCAACTTATTTTAAAAAGGAACCGTGCAAATCTTACTTTTTTCTTCATGTTGTATCCTTCTAATACAGTGGTATTTTTCATAATGTTGTGGAGATGCCTTCACACGACATCGACACTTCCGTGCAGCTGTAGTTGTACAGTAAGCTAAGCTTATCATTGGTCCTAATCAATCCGGATAATGGACCGTTCCACCGAATCCAGCAGTGTCCGCCACAATATCGAAGTAAGTGAGCATCATCACTGATCATTGTTCTCGCTAAAAATATTTTCTCATAACACGAGATGTGCAGTTTACTTTAAAGATAAATTATTGTGCACCTATAGCACTCCTCGCTGTCATTAAAACATAACATACAACAGGAAAAGTAATCAAGCGCATCCACTACAAATAGGCTATGTCTAAATTCATATAATTTTGGTTTAACTTCTGCTTTATGTAATTTCAGTGCTTATCTCCATTAATGAGAGTGGAATATTTAATGTAAATGTATATGATGAAATGAAAGGAGTTTAAAATCGTTGTTTACTTCATTACTTTTCTATCTCCAGGAAAAAAAGTCCGTACGCATGGGTCAGAGTTTGCGTGCGGGTGCGCAAATTTTCCCGTCAAGTTTGTTTTGTATAAATCCCACCTTTTGCGTAGGAAGTGGCGTACGCCTCTTTCAGGGCAGGTTTTGTGCGTAAGCAACGGTTATAAATGAGACCCCTGGTCTGAAAGCAAAGATTACAGAATGACAATCGTGAAAATGGAAATCAGTGCACAAAGAAATGAAATCCAAGCCTTCAGTGGAATCTGAAATTTGAAATAATTTGAATAAATCGAGTTCAGCTCACAATGGAAAAACTCTTAGGGTACTGTACATGCTTTTCTGAAATGTATGTTAAACATAAAATAACACGCATGAACTCTAGTTAATTTAGGTCTATGAAGTCAACCCAACAGCAACAAGATTTCTTTTTTAAGTTTGATAGGTTTGTTGTTAGAAACAAATGTTAATCATTTTCTGTTTGATATAAGTTGTTTCTTAGGATAAAATAAAATAAAATATTAACAAAATTTAAATGACTGTGCACAGCTGAACGTTTTACCCTAAGAAAGAAGAAGAAAAACGTATGTCTAAACCATCTTTAAAGTGGTGACGGCTTTCACTTTAACCAGAACGATTTATTGCCAACTTTAACTACAACTTTAACAGCTTCACCCCGCCACCAGTCCATTGCTGCTACTGTTGAACTCTCTAAATGAAGAATAGGCAAACTAAACCATTTGCGAGAATAGCTACGCTCAGCAGGCTGTGAGAACAGAATGACAGGTAGGTTACAATGCCACTCACACCACACCTGATGACACCCGCCTAGTAAAAGTTTCAATTACACACCAGCCGTCTAATGTTTATTGCCCGAGGGGACATATTACAGAGTTCTGGATAAGATCCAAATCCGTTGACAATCTATAACCCTTTCAATTAAAAGGTAGCCGATATGATAAGAACTTTTAGTCATGCGTGTTACCGTGCGTTCTCTGATGGACTGCTTGTGCGCGAGCGGGTCAAATCCTTACAGCCTCGCTCTTCTCATAGGCAGCTGAGCGTATCTTCTCAGGTAAATCCACACGGGCTTCTTTAAAGCAACATAATTCTCGAGCAACTGACTTTCGCACGGGTATGTCCTCTACTAAAAGAGAGAACAAACTCTTCAAAGGCGAGGAATACGGAGAGGCGCCTCCCTCCGTGGCCAAGCCTCTCTCTCTCTTCTTGTTGCGAGCACCTCATTAGATGATCCTGAGAGGAGTGAAAATCAACGCCATTGTTGACCATGACCGGTTTAGCAGTTACAGAGACAATAATCGTGATAATTATGAAAATAATATTGTAACAATAACAGCTAACAGCTAATTACATCGACATTAATTGGTTTCAAAACAGTAACTTTTCATTCTCCCAAATAAAGAAAATGGTTATAATTTTAATATAAAATACCTTCCAAAATTCAACTCCAACTTACCGTGTTAACGAAAGTTTGAAACTTAATTAACGATAGTCTCCCATTGAAGACTTAGTCTTGAAGACTTATCTTATAAGATAATAATGGTAATAAGAAAAACACTCCAAACGCCGCTTTGATTTGAATCAATAGCCTTAATGTGATTCATGGTCCCACAGATAGACTTTGAGAGTGAATTTGAGCTGTGAGCGGACACATCGTCCTGCTTTCATTAACTTCATCAGTCATCAGTTCGAGATTCAAAACTTTACAAAAAAACAATGCTTAGTTATGAAAAGATAATGTTAATAATGTTGATGTTAATGTAAATGAAATAACTCTGTTTTCTGAAGCGAACTAAAGTAGACTGGACATTTAGACATACAATTCAAGCACAATATTTAATTTGTGTACAGCATGCTACATTTTCAACTAATACCTTTATTGATTGATTGATAAAACATTAATGCAAATTATGAATTAATAGTTCATATTTAATAGCCTTAGCAATTTGTTTTATATATAGTGTCATTAAACAAGTCATGCTGATGAACATGAATTTAATATATGTAGCTAATTATTTCCTGCAGCACCTTACACATTAGTACACCCTAAAAAATATAGTTCTTTAAAGGTTCTTTACATGCAGTAATGGTTTTATTTAGAACCATAGCATTCTGAAGAACCCTTTCATGCTGAAATGGTTATTTGCATTAGAGTTTAGGGTTCTTTATTCCCGCCCTTTTGTTTTTCAAATCTGTAACTGTCAAAGCTTCTCATTACTGATTTTCTGGATCTCAGCCATCCAACTACACAGACTGTCAACACACTCTCAACAGGTAAATAATTTATTTCTTAAAATGTCTATAAATTATAACTTTCAAATGCTAATTGGTTTCCTATGTCTTTTCTCTTTTTAGTTTAAGAGAACATGTAAGTGTGACCAGCTCTGTTCAGTTAAG
>NW_015539862.1:211062-211672 GCF_001515605.1 Sinocyclocheilus anshuiensis
TCACATCTATTTTTTGTTCTTATTTTGTGTTTTACTTCTTTATGTATTTATTCATGTTCAATGTCAATTGTCATTCATTAATGTATTCAGCTAATAACTGTTGTTAAGAGCACTGATAATTTTGCATGTCAATAAAAACATAATTCACACAACATGCTGCTGTTGTTGTTATTGTTGTTGTAGTTTTAATGTAAAACCTTACCCGAGGCTACACTCTAAGATGCCTCATTACTGATTTTCTGGAGTTCAGTGATCCAACTGCACAGACTGTCAACACACTCTCAACAGGTAAATAATTTATTTCTTAAAATGTCTATAAATTATAACTTTCAAATGCTAATTAGTTTCCTATGTCTTTTCTCTTTTTAGTTTAAGAGAACATGTAATTGTGACCAGCTCTATTCAGTTAAGGATACTCTCCTCTTCTTCACTAAGTAACAAAGATATTGAATTTATGGTCTATTTTGTTAGATATTTTTTATTACTAGGGTTTATGCATAAACATACCACCTATCCCTTGACTTTATATTACTTTTTTCTTTTTAACATTGTGAAGTGCTCACATACTACTTTTGGCCTTCATAAACAATTGTTTTCACATAAACAAATT
>NW_015539862.1:212935-225174 GCF_001515605.1 Sinocyclocheilus anshuiensis
ATGTGCCGTTTGATTAAACTGCACAATTTTAGAGTGGCTTTTTATTGTGGCCAGCCTAAGGCACACCCGTGCAATAATCATGCGGTCTAATCAGCATCTTGATATGCCACACCTGTGAGGTGGATGGATTATCTCGGCAAAGGAGAAGTGCTCACTAACACAGATTTAGACAGATTTGTGAACAATATTTGAGAGAAACAGGCCTTTTGTGTACATAGAAAAAGTCTTAGATCTTTGAGTTCAGCTCATGACAAATGGGGGCAAAAACAAAAGTGTTGCGTTTATAATTTTGTTCAGTGTATATATATATATATACAGTAACCCAGTAACCCTCACTGTGGGAGGGTTACCTATGAGCCTGCCTCTCCCAGAGTGAGCATGTGAGTTTCCCTCTCGATCTGAGAGTCAAGGACTCTGCTCCCGGGACTCAGAGCGCAGTCATACCAGGTTGTTATGCCATCTTTTGCCTCTTTGGTGGGCTGCTCTTATGGTTGAGCTTGCGGGGAGGGTCATCCATGAGCCTCCTGTTCCCAGATGGAGCACGTGAGTTCTCCTCTCGATCTGAGAGCTATGAACTCTGCTCCCAGAGCTCCATGTTCAGTCAAGGCTGCCCTGATGAGCTTGGCAGTGCTCCCCTCACTGCGGGATGGTCTCCTAAGAGTAGGGGTTGAACGACTTCTGATTTTTTAGAGTCGACTTTTATGTTCTGAAAGTCGAGTCGAAGTCGACTAGTCGCTGATGACGTCATTAATGAACAAATAAGTCTGGAGCCGTGACAAACACCTTGTGCACAACTATGGCATATGACACAGCGCTGCCCACATGGCTATTGCTCCTATAACATTTAATTTTTAACAGTTCTTTTGTCTTTGAGTCGTTATATTTCTCACAGATTTCTGCTCGTTCTAAATCAGATACAGATAAAGTAGCACAGTAAAGATTACATTCATATGAATGCATTAGTGAGAGCGATTGCGTGTCTGAATTAATTCTACCTGGCAGCGCATTACATTAGAATGGCGATTAACTTACCTACCTGTACAATAAGCGGTTTAAAACGTGCATTCTCCCGTTCAATTTCGAGCATCCAGTAATATAATCTCACATGTCTTGTGGAGCGCTTTCAGAGTATGCATTTATTTGTAATTTTAACTGTTTGGAAACGGAGCATAAATGTGGAAGTCCTTCAAAGATTTGTTATCCTGTTGCACCCTCTATAGCACCAGCGACTAGTCGACGTTAAGCTTAAAGCGTCATGGCAGAGCATTGAAGTCGACTAGTCGATTAGTCGGTGCAACCCCTACCTAAGAGTCTGCCGCTCCCAGGCTGAGCTCCCAGAGCTCCGTGTGCAGTCATACCAGGTTGTTAGACCATCTTTTGCCTCCCTGTTAGGCTGTTCTAATGGTTGAGCTTGGCAGTGCTTCCCTCACTCTAGAGCAGTGGTCGCTAACTGGCAGACTCCAGTCCGAATCCGGACTGCAAAGCCTTTTGGCATTATGAAATAAATAAATGCCAAACGCTGTTTTCTAATAAAATCTCATTTATATCAAGCACATCAAGGTCAGCTCAGTAGAGCCATTTGGGTCCTACGGCGCCAAAGGTTGCTACTACAGTTAACTGTTGCTACAATCAGACATGCGGCCGTGCGTGCAGTGAAGAGAGCAGAAAGCAGTGCGCAGACAGATGAAACTTTCACTGAGTGAAAAACAATGACATTCTCAAAAATTAGGAAAGTTGACAGGTCTTTAAAAAGTCTTAAATTTAGTTGCATCAAATTTACGGCCATAAAAAGTCTTAAATGGTACAAGAAAGTCTTAATTATGATTTCTGGAGGTCTTAAATTTGGGGAAAGAAAGACAAGAATTGCAATACGGCTTAATGTGATGATTAAACTTCAAAAGGATATGATTTCATTGAATAAATATGAGCGCTGCGGCTGCTTTGTGTACAGCTGTTACCGGGGAAACCGCAATATTTCTGCTGTTCCAAAAGCGCCTCCTGCTGGCAGAGAATGAATTTGCATTTTCAATAAGCCTGTCTGCTGTGTTTGTTCAGACCAATGTTAAAATCAACCCATGTTTTTACGCCACAAACACGCAGATTTGTAAATGTGAACTGGTGGATCGACAAGAAACTAATGCACTGTAAAAATTTTAACAATTAATATAGTAGCAGAAACTGAAAAAGCGTAGCACCAGACACAAGTCCAACTCAAAAGATACATACACTTCTAGCGGTGCGTAAGATCCAAAAATCGCTCAAAAATAAAAAACAAATAAGATCTGTACACGAAAAATAGGCCACAAAGCTCAAAAATGTATTGTCCAGAGTCCACAAGTAAAGTACAAAGTGTGCAAAACATTCAATATAGATGGGTATGTATCTGATATTTTTCTAGCGACCATGAATGTGGTTTCATCACACACGAACATTCCTCCTAGAAAAGGTCTATTGACAATTAACTATTTTTTTTAAATCAAAGGGTTGATAAATCTCCTCATTCTGAATTCATTATTGATTTGATCTCTTTACTTTTGGAATAAAAATTATTTCTTATTTGAGGATAAATATTATTTAATTTTTTTTTTTTTTTTACATTTTTATGCATTTAGCATACGCTTTTATCCAAAGCGACTTACAGTGCATTCAGGCTATAATGTTTTATTAATTTTTTTTGTATTTACAAAAACAGGGTGCCGCTATGGGTTCTAAATTCTCTCCATGATGCATGCCTGTTCATGGGTTACTTAGAGGAGAGATACATCTGGAATAACAACCCTTTTATAAATAATATCATCATTTGGAGAAGATGTGGACGATGATTTTTTTGCATTTTCAGAGGTTCCAGAAATATTTTCGATGAATTTGTTGAGTTTTTAATTAATATGGCAGAGTCTATCAGATTTAATGTGGAAATAGATACCCATTAAGGACGTGATTAAAAAACATTGGTACACTTAAGAGTGATCCAATGGGCAAAAAGTATTTTTGTAGATCTACCACTTTTTGCACATTATAGAACTAGAAATATTAGAGAGATTTTGGTCAAATCCGATACTTTTATTAAAACTACTCCTGTTGAACGCATAAGTAGCTTAGGATATTGTTTTTTTCCCCGTCTTAGGTGTGCGGCATGTTTTTCCTTTCAAAGTAGTATAACGAATCATACGTATAAGATCAAAGATTTTGAGACATGCGTTTCGACTAATGTAATACAGGCTATTTGTTAACTTGTCCATGTGAAAAACAATATGTAGGCAAGACTAACAGACAAATAAGGACGCTATCAGGACGCTTATGAGTGTTATCAGAAGAAAAGATCAGAAATCTCCAGTTGCTCGTCATTTTAATGATGTCCCACTCGATTTCGGATTTAAATTTTGTAGTGATTGAGCACATAACACAGTCGTGTAGAGGTGGTAATATGGAGCGGAGGGAGTGCAAATGCATCTTTGACCTTAAACTTTACATCCTCTATATTGAACGAAGAAATTAATCTTAATTGTTTTTTTTTTAATCAATTCTGGTGTATAATTTTTTTCCAATATATTTGTGATCTCATATATTGTTAAAGGTGTATTAGAGATGTATGGTATTGTGATGTAGATTATTTGAGATTCTTTAACTATATGCATGTTTACTCATTTTGCATGTTATTTGTTGTGAGATTTAAGTATGATAATTATATGAATATTGTGGGTGCAGTGATATGATATATACATATATATTTTGTGATCCATATGGTGTTATGAAAATCATGCTCAAATGGAGTTAACAAGGATTTTACCAGCGATTGACAGCAATATGTGTTTTGTCCGTCATTACAAAGGCCGCATCTGAGGTAAGTGCATCGCATTACGTTTTCATCAATTTACAGATTATAAAGTTTATTGCAGCTATATGGGAGCTCAGATTTTCTTGTTCTTTAAAACATATGGCCAAAATCTCATTATATAAAAGATGAATCGCTAAGCACAGGATATTTAAAACGTACAAAAGTATATTGACTACAACTACACAGCAAAAGGCTAACTCTTCTCCGCTCTTCAAACACACATAAAAACATTAGCCTTAATAGACAGTGTTTGAGTAAAGAAAACCCTGTACTTATTCAAACATCAGTTCTTTATTTATCCTTGCATTGCAAACAAGCAGAGATCCATATCCAGACTATGCGTGGTGCATCAATCTAAATCAGGAATGGGCAACTTCGGTCCTGGAGGGCCACTGTTTGATTAGGGTTGGAGCTAAAATCTGCAGGACAGTGGCGAAGTTGCCCATCCCTGATCTAAATAGAGGTGGGGGTGGAGTTACGAGGTTTTGCCGGCAGTTTGAGGATCCAATGGAGTTATGAGGTTTAGTCACAAGCTCTTTTGAATGCTTTTCACTGGTTAAATATTTGTAAAACCCACAAACAGACATAAGGATGACCAATAGCACTGATTTAAAATAATAATAAAGAAATATAATAGAGATAGGAAGTTTTGATAATTTCCACAACCTGCCATGGCACAGTGGTTGGCAAACACTGTGTTAGGCAGAATGACAGCCTCAGTCACCATTCACCTTCACAGTATGGAAAAAAAGCAATATAAGTGAATGGTGACTGAGACTCTCAGTCCCTCACATACTGCCTAACATTGAGGGTAAGTAAATGATGCCAGAATGCTCTTTTTTTTTCTTTTTTTTTTTGTCAGGTTCAGTACAGACCATATATGATTTCATTTCTGATTAGTCCGTTTAGACCATTTGTGAGTTCCTGCATGAAATCTAAACAACTGTGTTTAGAAAGATAATAAAATTAATCTAACTCTTAACATGAATATTACTAAAAACGAAATCTTTTTTTATGTTAGATTTGAATGTTGGATATCTCTACCTATCATGATTTTTATCATATTTCATGCAGTCAAACTCAAGCAAATACTTATTTAAATGAAAAGATGCTTCAAAGAGCAGACTGCTGTATTTGACAGCATGTCTGCATAGATGGCAGATATGAAGAACTCCTCAGCCTTTGCTCTGCGAAACCCCTTCGCCTGCCCTCTCCTCTCCAAATGTCCATCTAATCTTCAGCGGTGTTCCCTCCACCCACAGACATGCGCTAACTTTGGCACTCCTTCCACTACAAACACCAGGCTCAAAGCACAAAGACTGGCCAAGCAGGGCCTTGCTCGCTTTAGGCTTTCACAAAACACTAAAACAATTCTGGGAGGTTCCCCTGAGCTCTATTTATAGACCAAAACAACAATACACACAACTGAGTGAGGGGTGGAGGAATGTGAATCACCACTGGGCCTACAGATGATCCATAAAAGGTGTAAAGTTCACTTTCAAAAAGTCTGATTGGGAAATCTCTCATTCTAACCAGGGTTTCTCCTCCGGTGACCCTGCTTGATCCACAATGGATGGCTACGTGATTTAAAGAGATAACATTGCTGATTATGTAGCCGTCATGATTTTCTGAAGTTCCTTTTCAGGAGCACCACAGCATGTCCCACACAGGGTTTCACCAGGTGCACTCTAGGTATTTTCCAAGCTAGAACATTTCAGTTTTTCTAATGTCCTGAGGCAGTGCTCAGCTTCTGTTTCATTTGTACTCTTTATAGTACAGAGATTTATTACTTGCAATGTTTTTAATAGCTGATTACTGGATATTAAACAGCTGGAGGACACCAAATGTCAATGTATCTTGATGAAAGAAAACACAAAATGCATACACAGATGACTTCAGTGCGTCAAAATAAGAAATTGTCAACTGGGCATGAAAATGAATTCACTACTAAAATAATATAGCACAAATTTCATAAGAGCAGCCCTGAGCGCACACCTTCTCTGATATATGTGTCTGTCTGCTTGAGTGATGAATGTGAACATGCACTATTGTGTAGGATTGAAGAACACGTCCTGTGTGTACTCACGGCTAAGCCGATGAGTACATGAACAACAGATACATGCACCTAGTAAACAAACCGCTCAAACACCATCAAGGGTGACTGAGCTATGACACCTGTCATGCGTCCACTCCCATCAGCATCAATGCTCTCAGCGAGTAAGCCATTCAGTCTGTTTACTCTCACGACTCCAGTTTTTAGCTCCAGGTTCAGCATTGACACAACACCATACTGGATGTTTTTTCTATACTGAACATCCTCATTTACACTTAAAAACTTCTATAAAAAAAAAAAAAAAAATCTTAGACACCACATCTGTTTCCTACCAGTTTCCTGTGCCTCAGAGTAAAAAAAAATATTAAAAAGTTAAAAAGTTTACTGTGATAAGCATCACAATCACAAGATTTCTCATTATTTGAGATCTAAAGTCATATTTCAGTAAAGCCCCAATTGGATATGTAAAGTCACATTATCGGTTATACAGTAATCTCTCAATTGTGCGATATTTTGTTACAATGGTAAGATATACACACTGCTCCGGGTGTGTGTTCACGGTGTGTTTGTGTTCACTGCTGTGTGTGTGCACTTTGGATGGGATAAATGCAGAGCACTAATTCTGAGTATGGGTCACCATACTTGGCTACATGTCACGCCACTTTCACATTATATTGTAAAATCGTAATAACGAAAAAAGACAAGATTTGAAATTCACAGTTAACGTTCTTTTTTTTTTTTTTTAGAAACAGGCTTCCAGAATTGTAAGTAAAATACTAATTGCTTCATGTAAAATAAATAAATTAATAATAATAATACACTACAAAAAGAGCTCTTCGAGGAACTATGTAGTGCAAAACAGGTTTTGTAATGTATGTCTACTACAGTTACTGTCAGGATGGGCTGCTCCTCCCCTGGTCTTCAATTGTTTGTTTATGTACATTTGTGTCAAGCCCTCAAAGCAATGTAAGAACATGCTGTACCCAATTGGAGGTTGTAAATGTCATGAAGAGAGTAAGGGTAGAAAACAAAGCTGTTTGCAGCCACATCTAACTGAACAAGCTCTCTCAAAGCAAAACAAACAGTGGCACACACATGGGCATTTCTTTAACATTTTTTTTTTTTTTTTTACTATAAAACTACAATAAAACCCATCTATTTTCTTAACCACACATGATTATTGTAATTATGCTGTAAAATCAAGATAATTTTTTCTTCAAAGATACACATAAAAAGTGGGAGACATAAGCTCAGCTAATCTGCCAGTTAACAAAATACTTATCATCACGAGCATGTCTGGGTATCTTTAAGTTATTATACCGGCAATGAAACTTTCCATCGGCATGAACCATCAGGTTTATGCCAAGTTATCCCAAAAGTTATTTAGCTAATTCTCAAGAGCAGGGTACAAGGAACATGGTTCCAGATGTTTCACAAGTGGCTTGTTTTACACTCACATCTTTAAAAAAAAAACAAACAAAAAAAACCCTGCTCCTTCTCCACTACTCCACTACTAAGACAGACAGGCAGAGAAATTTCAAAATGTAACAATTTTCAATAAAAAGTCAAAATCATATGAGAAGATTGTTAGAACAGCTCTAAGTGACTAGCCTTGTCTGTCAGGCTGAAGGACCTTGCTTTTGGAAGGTTTGGGCCTCAACCACTGCATGAAAATGAATAAATGTGGTGGTGTTTAGAAAGAGATCAGGATACTGTAACTCCTACTAGCATTCACTTGACTGAACATGTTCAGGCTGAAAGCTTCCAGACTAAAATGCAATATGCACCAATCTCACATGTCACGTTAAGCGAATAGACCCCTCAGTCTATGTAATTTCCCAATAGTGAGACATTCTGTGGTTGATGGAAAATTTATAGGCTGTTTCGCTCATCTTTTTTTGAGGTATCAGCCAGAGATTCATGGGCTGGATTGCTTATCTAAAAGGAAACATAGCCGAGTTTACGTCTGAGTGCAAAAGCGCAAATGATGGGAGTTAGTTTTCTAGGGTGGCTCCTTGTGAGCTGTTGAACTCCATCAGTAATGTGCGAGAGCTCGTATTGTATTCAGGATTTTGTGGTTGCATAGGGACTGTTCAGTCACCTCAAAACGAACTGCCAGAATACAGAGGAGAGTTTTTGTGCCAAACCGTTGAAGGTTATATTACTGGCCTGTATTTACAGCGAGACATACAGTGGTGTGAAAAAGTGTTGGCCCCCTTCCTGATTTCTTATTTTTTGCATGTTTGTCACACTTTAATGTTTCAGATCATCAAACAAATTTAAATATTAGTCAAAGATAACACAAGTAAACACAACATGCAGTTTTTAAATGAAGGTTTTTATTATCACTGTACATTACCAGAGTCACTTTAAAGGGCCTGAGTGTCACCCTATCAGAATACAGTTATAACATCCATCAGCTGCACCACTGCGCTCTTCCTGCCTCAAGGCCAGCTGAGAGCATGTCCCACTGTTAGAAGGGATCTTCCAGAGCCACACAGATGAAATGAGATCCATGTCCAAAATACACTTGAGCATTAAAATAAATAGAGAGAAGGAGAGAATCAAATAAAGCAATATTATCCATCACTTCGCTTTCACACAGTCTCTCTCTGGTAGAGTGAGGGAAGGCTTTTATTCCCTCTTATTTTCAGAAGGTCCTGATGGATTCAAGTTGTAAATGAAGCTTTATATGCTTAAAAATTCACCGGCAGAATTTTGTTTCGCAAAATGCGCCCATTTGGTCGCACACTGTAGCCCTGTGCAGTACAGTATTTATTTATCCTCAGTTGTTCAAATCACGGTAATCGAATACGGTTAACCACCATAAAATAACAATTGCAAATATTATTTATAAGAAATCGGAAAAAACTTTTATTAAAGTTATTAACTTAATGTTGCACATTTGGTTTACACTGATCTGCCACTGCCAGGTGAAATGAATAACATTGATTATATCATTACAAAGGCATCTGTCAAGGGGTGGGATATATCAGGCAGCAAGTAAACAGTCAGTTCTTGAATTTCATGTGTTAAAAGCAAGAATGGGCAAGCAAAAAGATTTGACTTTGACAAGGGCCAAAAGTGATGGCTAGACAATTGGGTCAAAGCATCTCCAAAATGGCAAGGTTTGTGGGCTGTTCCTAGTATACAATGGTTAGTACCTACCAAAAGTGGTGTACCAAAAGATTGTTGCAGACCACATGGCAATGGTGTGCCCTGATGGCAGTAGCCTCTTTCTTCAGAATAATGCTGTTTTTCAGGAATGGTTTGACGATCATCTGCTAAAAAATTGCTGTAATCCAATCACAGTACATATGATAAAACAAACAGGAACTCTCTAAGCTTAAAAACTCTTTCATGGTAGGATGGAAGGAGTACATCTTTAAAGTCTCCTTGCATTTGACTAGTTTTTCCAATACATCTTAAAGTGTTAGTTTTTTTTTTTTAAGTGTCATCATTTACTTACCCTCATGTCATTCCAAACATGTATGTCTGTCTTTCCTCTGAGGAACACAAAGATGTTAGGAATAATATTCACACAGCATTTACCCTTACAATGAAAACACAGCAGGTTTATTAAGGCATTTTAAAAGTTCCACAAATTTAGTCTACATGACTCTATATATTAACTATTCTGAATCCAAATAATAGCTAAAAGATTGTGCATTATCAGTTCGATTCACACAAACTGCTGTTATAAACCTTTTGTTTTTTTGTCCTCAGGTCTCTTACAAAACACTGAGATGGAACAAGGATGTTCTCTATGCAGAAGCTTTTTTTTTGTTTTGTTTTGTTTTCAGTACTAAGCTTTAAAAACAAGCCTAGGTTAGACAGCGCTGTATATGTCCTGGTTGACTTGCGATCTGGCTGCAGTTTTGACAGCAGGTCACTCTGAGTGCAGTTGCTTCAGGATGCTCTGTTGAGTCCTGGACATCTACTTCCCCTCTGGAAAAACCCAATTCATCATTATAGGAAGGTCTACTCCAAATAATACAGCGATTAATCACTTCTGTTTAGGCTCTGCATCACAGCAGTAATCAGTAGGCTATAAATATATTCAGAGAACAATTATACATCAGTATACAATTACATATCAGTATAGTCACAATATTTTTTCCTTACACTATTCTACTGATATTTTTATTTATTTGAGTATTCAAACATCCTACAGTTCATTAATGAAAAAGTGAAAGTAAAGTGAAAAATCTGAGATTGGTGTTTTTCCAGCAGAGACAAAGCTATTTCTATGAGGCGTAACCAGCTTCTATGACCAGCAGATCCATTCGTGGTCAAATTATGATACTGTGAGGTGTACGTTTTAATGATGTAGTTGTTAACATCCAAACCTATTAATTGCATTATTATTTTTACATTACGCAGTAAACAATATTAAACTACTAAAAAAAAGAAAGATAAAATAAAAACAAAATGACCAATATGCCACCAATATGTAGGCTATGGTGACAAACGTCTCCAAAAATACAATTTAAATGTCCCCATTCATCACCATAACATTTTATGTACATTAAATAGTAAAATCAAATCAAATGGCACCTAAGAAGACGTCACTTACGCTCAAGACTGCATTTGACCAAAAACAGTCAAATAGTAATAATGTGAAATATTACAATTTAAAATAACTCATTGTAATCATTCTTATATGCAGATTTGATGCTCAAGAAACATTTGTTATTATCAGTGTTGAAAACGGTTGTGCTGATTTTTTTATTTTATTTATTGATCTTCATATTTGATTAACAAACTTCAGAAGTACAGCTATTATTTTAAACAAAAATCTGATGCAACTTCATAAGTGTCTTCACCGTCACTTTTGATCAATTTAATGTGTCCTTACTGAATAAAGGTATTATTTGTTTATTTACTTATTTGATTTTTTACGGACTAAATAATAATAATTAAAAAAATCAGGTTAACATTTTTTTTCCCTTGGCACAAATTCAAAATTATTATTTGTGAACAACATCATCCATCCATTTTCCAAACCACTTGCACTATGTAGGGTCATGAGGATGCTGGAACCCATCCCTGGACGGATGGCCAGTTCATCACAGGGAAAACACACAGAGACATACACATTCCTACTCACTTGCATCTACCAGTTTTATGTCTATGATATTTGCTATAACAGATAAAGGCTAGTCTTTGAAAGAGAAAGTGATAAGTTGTTCTTAATTTATTATAATAAGATGTTCTTGATTTATTATAATGTGTTTTATTGTAAGGCACACCAAATATTTGAGATACTTCTAGATTTGACTTAAGCTTGAAATATTTTTTCCTGTTTCGTGAGAATGAGACATACCTTTAATTTATGATTCAAATATACTTTGCACTCTCTTTGAAAATGTCAGAGAAAGATTAGACACATACTCTGAAAATTCAATTTAGGGACAGATTGCCCAACACATTTATTTTATTACAACTTAAGGATATATACAGGTGCATCTCAATAAATTAGAATGTCGTGGAAAAGTTAATTTATTTCAGTAATTCAACTCAAACTGTGAAACTCATGTATTAAATAAATTCAATGCACACAGACTGAAGTAGTTTAAGTCTTTGGTTCTTTTAATTGTGATGATTTTGGCTCACATTTAACAAAAACCCACCAATTCACTATCTCAACAAATTAGAATATGGTGACATGCCAATCAGCTAATCAACTCAAAACACCTGCAAAGGTTTTCTGAGCCTTAAAAATGGTCTCTCAGTTTGGTTCACTAGGCTACACAATCATGGGGAAGACTGCTGATCTGACAGTTGTCCAGAAGACAATCATTGACACCCTTCACAAGGAGGGTAAGGCACAAACATTCATTGCCAAAGAAGCTGGCTGTTCACAGAGTGCTGTATCCAAGCATGTTAACAGAAAGTTGAGTGGAAGGAAAAAGTGTGGAAGAAAAAGATGCACAACCAACCGAGAGAACCCCAGCCTTATGAGGATTGTCAAGCAAAATCGATTCAAGAATTTGAGTGAACTTCACAAGGAATGGACTGAGGCTGGGGTCAAGGCATCAAGAGCCACCACACACAGACGTGTCAAGGAATTTGGCTACAGTTGTCGTATTCCTCTTGTTAAGCCACTCCTGAACCACAGACAACGTCAGAGGCGTCTTACCTGGGCTAAGGAGAAGAAGAACTGGATGTTGCCCACTGGTCCAAAGTCCTCTTTTCAGATGAGAGCAAGCTTTGTATTTCATTTGGAAACCAAGGTACTAGAGTCTGGAGGAAGGGTGGAGAAACTCATAGCCCAAGTTGCTTGAAGTCCAATGTTAAGTTTCCACAGTCTGTGATGAGTTGGGGTGCAATGTCATCTGCTGGTGTTGG
>NW_015539862.1:225231-227332 GCF_001515605.1 Sinocyclocheilus anshuiensis
TTATTGGTCTTATGAAGTATTCTAATTTGTTGAGATAGTGAATTGGTGGGTTTTTGTTAAATGTGAGCCAATATCATCACAATTAAAAGAACCAGACTTAAAATACTTCAGTCTGTGTGCATTGAATTTATTTAATACACAAGTTTCGCAATTTGAGTTGAATTACTGAAATAAATGAACTTTTCCACGACATTCTAATTTATTGAGATGCACCTGTATATATATATAAACACACACATACACACATACATGTATATATACATATACACACGCACACGCACACACACACACATCATATATATTATATATGAAACGATAGTAATTCTGTCCTTCTAACTTCAAACAATCATTATAATTATGCTGATTTGTAGTATAATGCACAGTATAAATGCACCTTTCTACAAGGGCAAAGAACTGTTTCAGTCCATCAGGATGATGACTGCTCCCTGCTGTGGGATCCTGATGAGTGAGCAGAGTACCAGGTGTAGTGAACAACTATGCTGTGTAGTTTAATATGATGAGCACTGATGGTTAGTGCAATGGGCAATGGTATGTTTCCAGGACTCTGCCCATGTTGCAGCTTTTCTCTGATAGCTCACAGCTCAAAAACTATAACACACTGGAACAAGTACTCCTTAAATGGCCTGCACTGCCAAAAAAATAAAAAATAGTACAAAAACTCATAACTTAAAGTCCTTCTTGGTATATTGGTCTCAAACTGCTGCCTTTTGAAAGCAAAGAGACAGAATTCAGGATGGCAGTGTACCATAACATCAGCTGATTTTGAGGTCTGTCTGAATAGTTAATAGAGATGCACCAATCCAATTCCTGGATCATATCGGCATCGATACAAATTTTTTTTAGTCAGATCAGATACGGATGACAGGAATAGGGCTGTGAATCTTTGGGTAGACAGCGAATCGATTCGACAGCCATGATGAAATAAAGGCTTTTTAAATTTTTTTTGAATAAGATTCGAGTGCCTTGGACTACCGTTATTCTTACGAGTTGAATCATCCCTTGCACCCAAAGAGCACCGAGACTAGAAACCTAATACCCCGTGCAGCACTTCTTTTGCATTCTTTATTTCGAGCGATTCGATTCACTATTCATAGGTTTTCAATTCGATTCAAGAACGATTTTTGCAAATTCAGAACGATTCAATTCGATTCGATTAACGATTCGATTCTGCATTCTTTAAGTGCATTCACAGGATTATTTAAATGCTTCCCCTAAATTCATTTAATGCTTAGTCAGGGGGCAAATTACACAGCAGCCTTTTATGGTTACAGAACCATAGGTTAGAGAAAGAAAAAAAAAACACTTTTGTCCATTGTTAGATGCTAGTTTAATGATGCTATGGCATGACATGGAATATGTAGAAATTTATGTAAGCCAAGACTTAAAAAAAAGAGCTTTAAAAGTATAATGTATAGGCTAACATTTTGTCACACCAGGGGCGTAGCCATCATTTCAGAAGTGACAGAAATGTCAAATACAATAATTCTATGTATGTATTATTATTATTTTTTTTTTTTTTACAAGTAATTATTTTCTTAATCTCTTACTTTGAATTTGCTGTAAGAAATCAAATACACTTCTGGACAATAATCAATCATTTGTAATCTATAATTTTTTCCTAATGGCAATTTTATGATTGTTTTATATACTACAAACAATTATTTCAATTTTCTGCACAGAATAAGGTAGAAAATATACTTTATAGTTTCTGTACTGTAATAAATGATATGTCAATTAGCACTGCATCATTCATAAATTGTATTTATTTATTGTGTTTATTGTCTTAACGTTTTATCAGTTCATTCTGCTTTTTATTCAGTTAGCTGCAGATATAGCCTGGCACATCTTAATTCTATGAGCGCGAGATCACTTCTCTTTCAGTGTGAAAACTTCTTTATCTCATTTTCATAAAATAAAATGCTTTAACCCAATAAAATGTATTTAACTTTTCCTCTCCATCTGCAAATGATGATTCTGAAAGAAAACACGCCTGAAGTCTGTTTGCTATAGCAACGAACGCTACTTTCATGCATCTGATTATCAGATAAAGGTTGTTGTTAATTTTCAAGGTTGTTGTTAA
>NW_015539862.1:227620-243403 GCF_001515605.1 Sinocyclocheilus anshuiensis
AAGGTTGTTGTTAATGCTGTGGTTATTTTAACAGTTTCCTTCGTACATTCGGTTTAACAACATTGTTAAAACACTTTTATCATTCAATGGAACTGTGCGTATGGTTTAGACATTTTTGCGCCGTCCATGCAATAAATGCGCAGCCTTCGACTGCTCAGGTAATGTCGTTGTCGGTATGACCAAGAGCCATTTAAAAACTACAGAAAAGCAAAACTACTTCACTTTAGCATTACTGGCCACGAGTAGTAAGGAGAGATCACACATCAGCTGCTCAAAAAATGTGTCCGTGAGACAAACGGAGCGCGAGCGCAATCCTGTGACAGTCACAGGCGGTAAATAGTGGAGCGCGTGAAGGAGAGATGTGAGGGCACGAACACTGTTCAAGGTCTCCATTCATTCGTGCTTGTAGTAATTTAATGTGTATATATTTTGAAAGCATTGAATCGCTATAGAAATCACGATTCATTTGATTCTTAGCATTTTAAATCGATTACTGTCCAAAATCGGCGATTCACGATTCAAAAATCCATGTTTCAAGATCGATGCATTGCATCGTCAGGGTTTGTAGTCGATGCATCGAGAAAACAAGTGAATCGTTACACCTCTACACAGGAACCATCTAAATCAGAAACTGTGCGTTACCCATGGTTGTTACTACCAAACTACATTTAAGTCATTAAAGGGGGGGTACAATGCTGTTTCATGCATTCAAGTCATGATTCAGAACTGCAGACGGTAAGTTCAAATTTCTGTTTTGTTGGCATTCGGCGCCCAAGTGCTCGTCACTCTTTAGCTCCTCCCACGGCGGAAACAATAGTATTTTTGTCCTTCTAATGCCAACAAATCATTATAATTATGCTGATTTGTAGTATAATGCACAGTATAAATGCACCTTTCTACAAGGGCAAAGAACTGTTTCAGTCCATCAGGATGATGACTGCTCCCTGCTGTGGGATCCTGATGAGTGAG
Source organism: Sinocyclocheilus anshuiensis (assembly GCF_001515605.1). Lineage (NCBI taxonomy): Eukaryota > Metazoa > Chordata > Actinopteri > Cypriniformes > Cyprinidae > Sinocyclocheilus > Sinocyclocheilus anshuiensis. The sequence continues at coordinate 228,590 of NW_015539862.1, forward strand.
CAGAGTACCAGGTGTAGTGAACAACTATGCTGTGTAGTTTAATATGATGAGCACTGATGGTTAGTGCAATGGGCAATGGTATGTTTCCAGGACTCTGCCCATGTTGCAGCTTTTCTCTGATAGCTCACAGCTCAAAAACTATAACACACTGGAACAAGTACTCCTTAAATGGCCTGCACTGCCAAAAAAATAAAAAATAGTACAAAAACTCATAACTTAAAGTCCTTCTTGGTATATTGGTCTCAAACTGCTGCCTTTTGAAAGCAAAGAGACAGAATTCAGGATGGCAGTGTACCATAACATCAGCTGATTTTGAGGGCTGTCTGAATAGTTAATAGAGATGCATCATTCTTGGATCATATCGGCATCGATACAAACATTTTTTGTCAGATCAGATATGGATGACACAGGAACCATCTAAATCAGAAACTGTGCGTTACCCATGGTTGTTACTACCAAACTACAACAAAGGATAGGTATTTAATTTATCAAATTTAAGATCACAAAAATGGTGAGATGAACAGTAAAAACCTTGTCTGAGATGTCCCAGTTTTTTTTTTTTACAGTTGCCTCTTATGCACTTATTTCATTAAAAAGACAGTAAAACAATGAATTATGAAATATTAAACAGCATTTATTTGAAACAGAATTACCAATTTAACAATGTAAAATTCTTTACTGTCAGTTTTGATCAATTTAATACATCCTTGATGTATAAGTTGATTAAAAAAAATGTTGTGGTTCCTGCTACTTTGTGTTAGATTTATGCACTGGATGTTTTTTCTTGTATTTACTTGAAATTTGAATAGAATTATTGTAACAATGTAAAAGTCTTTACTGTCACTTTTGATCAAATTAATGCATCCTTGCTGAATAAGATTAATTATAAGATTAATTCTTTCAAAAAATTAAATGATTCCAAATTTATGAACAGTACCACAGAATATGTATTTGTTTTTCTGTCTTCTGCCCATTTTATAATGACGTCATGTATATTTTGCAAGTTACAACAATTCAGGTATCAGAATTAGATTGGAAAAAAGTGGTATTGGTGCACCTCTAATAGGTACTCAGTTTACCACCTAAAACAAATTGTGGTGAGTATTTATAATACATTTTGGAAAGGGAGCTTTCAAAAAACAAAGGCCTTAATCTGTGGACCAAAATAAATAACTTCGAGATTGAGCTCCTTTCTTCGACAAAAGAAGCCGTAACATAATAAGCTCACATTCAGGAGATAAAGAGCCTCCTGTGCTCAGAAAAAGGGCTGAATCAAAGACCTGCCACTGCCCTTCCTCACACTAGGGCAGGATATGTACTGATTGCCCTGGACAGAGAATCACGTGTGAAGGCAGAACCCCAGGGGCTGTAGCAGTTCATTAAAATGCACTGTAAAAATCTTTGATATTTACACCGTTAATACATTCAGGCAGGAGAGGAGGGGCATCTCCTCCGATAGAGGTACATTTGGCACAATCAGTTAATGTTGAGACTCGTTCCTCAATGTTATGGCGACGGTGCCCAATGTTGGAATGTTCTATGGAAATAAGCACAAGTCGATCATCTATCAAACTGTCAGATTATAAAATAAAGCATCATTTTAATATTTTACTATCAGGTTCTTAACATGCAAGCTGTTCTCTGGTGAAAAGAGTAAAATCATCCACTGAGCTGCTCTGCTCCACAGAGTCTTAACCTAAACCACAATACAAAGTCTTGTGCTTGTTTTGTGAATCATAACATTCAAATATTGATGCAAATCATATGTTAAACTTGATAACAGACAAGAAAATACAGTTATTGCTTGTTTAATAGTGCATGAAGTGCTAACATGCCATAAGCACTATATTCAACATTTCTGGCATCGCTATCAAATCTGAAGTGTTGCAGCAAAAGAAATTATATTTTAATATAATTATAAATTGTGAGTTTGCATTCTGAATTGAATGGACTGTGTACACAATAGAATCTCATCACAAAACACATGCTGTATTTGCTTTAAGCTTTAGCATGCAAAGACATTCATTTTGACCATTAATGTACAAATGGCTCTTGTGAGACAGTTCTTTTAGTAAATCAGTCAAAAATAATTGATCTCACAACTCCATCAAAGTGGTTTCTTAATTAATGCACTAACTGACTGGATATGTGTGTAGAAAAATGTATATGTGTGTAGATTATATACACACACTCACAAAAGGACTTTGGTGTAATAATGTAAAAATTATTTGACTACATTAATAAAAAAACATGATACAAATGTAAAAAAAATTAAACATAATAAATAAGAGAAATACACACACACATACAACCACAAATGAAGCATGAATAACTATGCTTGCTGTGCTATATCTGAATCTATTTAACATCACTGTCTGTGCTTTGCTCTGGTCCAGCTCTTCCTCGAGGTCGAGATGGCATTGTGCCTGAAGGAGTTCTGGCTTGGTTCTGCTCAGCAGTTGTTAACTCATCTTGAGCTGCGTGTGATTAACAATTTGCTTAAACAGACCCCCACCCCTGACATACCAATTTCAGGAGGCAGACCTTCACTTCCTCATCTCCCTGGAGGAGTCAACCATTCTAAATCATTAGCTTGCAGTGGCCTGGTGTCTGATTCACACACACACACACACACACACACACACAATTAGCATTAAGATTGTGTCAGTGTATGCAGCCTTAAGCAGGTGGGTGTCTGGCGTGCTCAAAGGAGGAGGCTGTCAAAATGTATTCCACCTTGATCAGTACCGTATGGGACAGCTTCCCTCCTGCGCTGCCCCCCTACCTACACAAACCTTAGGGGCCTGGGCGCTGCTCCACGTGCACTGCACATGTTCCATCATTTAGAGGAGGTCTGAGTTTTCAGGAGGTGGCCAAGATCACACACAGACTCTTGTCTGTACTCATGCCATGATGGGATGGCTGAGAGCTTCAACAAGCTATGATGCTAGTGGCATTTATCTACTTTCTCAAGTCCAATTTCCTGGGTCTGAAAGGAAAGCATGTTTTTATGAGCTCCTAGTAGGAGAGTACTCTTTGTTATAGCCTGTGTTTGAGGTCTGAGGCATCTACACACAGTTCTTTTATGACAATTCCAATTCCCTGTAGGCTATGGCACACCCAACACCCATGTGTAAATAAACTGTGTTTGCAAATGGGGTGGGTGTTCTGAATGCAGCCACATTTATGACACGTTAATAGTAGAATTTAGCATGTCAAATTATATACAAAGCTTTATTTCAAATTCTGGCAGATTTGTTAAAGGGGACATCAGATGCCCATTTTCTACAAGTTGGTATGATTCTTTAGGGTCTTCATGAAATGTCTGGAACATACTTAGGTTAAAATTCCTCAATAGTTGTACCGTTTCGGTGCATGTCTCTTTAAATGATAATGAGCTACTGCTCACCCCACCCCTTCCATGGGGCGTGTCAATAAAAGACATGGGAATTGCTGCCTCGGACTCCGTATATGGCTCGGAAGTGGTCTTCTTCAAATAGCTAGCTATCTACGTAGATACCGGCTGCAAGCTGAAACAGCTCATTGGATGACAGTTTCAGACTCCAACAGCCCATAACAAACTGGCTGCGTGTTTTCTTTTCAGATTTTCTGAGCTGGCAGACACACCAGAAACCTAAGCAAATGCAAATGCAAAAAAAAAAAAAGCTAAAAATAAGTGAACATTTCTTCCACTGTGCCCTTTTGTTAATGAAAAATAGGGAAAGAAAACAAAAAAACAAAAAAAGTACAGAGTGTGAATTTGAATTTAGTAAAGTGAAAATTCAACAATTTAACACGGTAGGAGAAAAATTTCCCACGGTATTGGGAAATTAAATGCTCTTCTACCCTGGCAGAGAAAAAAATCTTACATTTATTAAATATAATAAATTTAAAAACTAAATAGACATTTCTATCCACCTTATTCTTTAATGCGGAAGTAAGCCGTTTTCAGTGAATTTGCGAGATTTCCGGTTCATTAGCCGCTGTAGGGAAACAAGTTAACGAGAAGAATAACAAAGTGCAGTAAACGGTAAAACTGTATGCACTACAAACTAGAACAAGAAGAATAACAACGTGCAGTAAACGGTAAAACTGTTTGCACTATAAACCAGTGTGTTCATTATTAAGATAATAGGCCTACATTAAAATAATATGGTAAGACACACCAATTTTCAATATCGAGTAGCAAAACAAACTGTTTTGTACAGCTAAAAATAGCTGGACGCAGATGAGACCGGAAGCTAGACCCATAGAATTTACAAATGGCCGCGCCCATTTTTACGGCAAGAAAAAGGTGTTTGTACAGCTAAAAATAGCTGGACGCGGATGACACTGGAAGCCAGACCCATAACATTTACAAATGGCCCACTCTTATGGGAAAAATAAAGTGGATAGGTGGCATTTCAAAAACTACCTGTTAGTATTAAAGGATTATAAACCAATGAAAATGTCTTCATTTTAATTCTTCTTAAATTCAAATAGCAATTCTGCATCCACTTCAACTACCCCAATTCAAATTAAACTCAAATTCAGTAATTTAATTGGATTTAAAAGTTCTTAATTTAATTCTAAATGGCACACAATCCTGATCACTATAGTTTGAGCAACATTTACTCTACATGTGAGGTATATCTAACCGATAAAATTATGAATTAAAATAATAAATAAAATAAAATATTTCACTGGCCATTCATCCAAGGTGTTTCCCTGCCTATAGCCAAAGACACTAGAATGTCCCCGCAACACAGAACAAGTGGTTTGCAAAATGGATGGAATTATGGAAAATACAACTTATGTTTAAAAGCCTTTGTTATTTATACTGGCAGTTTTATTTAATTTAACTCAAATTACACATGCCACATTATTTTGAGAACTTATTACTTTTTAAAGCATTTTAATGTTAGGTACTGCATAAGGTTTTAAAACACAGCTTTGCCTAGGTTTGGACAAAATACACGGCATAAGCTCTCCCCACCCACTGGATTAGTCAAGCTACATTTGACCTATGGTGACCTTTATGGTAATTACAGACTAATTGAGGAAACACGTGTCTAAGGCTTCCTGTGACCCCTATTAACATTAGATTGACTAAAGGCATTGCCTGCCATTTTGGTTCAACAAACCGGGCAGTCCAACAGTTATTCTCAAAGAGTTACCAGTTCTAGCAGAGTCGCATTCTCTTGCACTCAGTGTGCTCAATGTAAACAATGTTATGAAAAGTACCGAAACTGAAGCATGTTGCTTACCCCTTTACCCATGAGGCCATTGTTCTGTGGAAGGCCAATAAACTGGAAGGCAGCCTCTTGTATAAAGTAGGGGTTGAGGATCCGAATCTCCGAGGGTTGCCGGGGCACAGAGTACGCTACAGACTTCCAGAAGCCCTCTGTTCCTTGCTAAATAATAATAATAATAAAAAAAAAAAATTTAAAAAAACAGAGAGAGGCATTATGATATAGGCAAATGAGTCTGCACATCCAAGTTCGCATAATGAAAAATGTATGGAACATTTTTATATCATCTTACAGCAGATGTGAAGAAATCATCTCTTCCATAATCATGAGTTCAGACCCAATACCTATAATGTGCCATCACTGCATACTGATGGCGGTAGTGTAGACGGCTTTCATTAAAAGTGAAGCAGGCCGTCCAGGTTGGACAAGCCCAAAGGAAGTGGACAAATGAAATCCTGACCTCCATGAACGTTCGGGGAGCAGTGGCCCCCAGCTTCTCCCATAACAATTACTCAGGAGACCTGCAGAGTGCCATAGCTCAGCAATTATTCAATCTGCGATCTGGCACTGAGATCATCAGGTATTAGCGTCTTGACTAGACGAGCTCTGCGAAGCCACGGCAGCACTGCTGGCAAACAGCCAGCCGGGTCATCGGACTTAATGGGAGTCACCTGTTCAAATAAGCAGACTCTGCCTTTGATATAACCCAACAATAGGAGCAGCTACTGAGCTAGGCAAATGGCTTTGAAGCAGTTTTGGAGGGCCCCGCGCCCACAACAAGCCATGGCAAGAAAACATCATCTCTTCTGTCAACAGTAGGTTTTTGCTGAACAGAAGCAGAAATTCTGTAGAATGCTGCAACCACAAGCAGGTGTAAACAGGGGAAAAACCTGACAACAACAATAAAAATCACAGATTCGGGCGCACATCTACCCAACCACCGAGACACCGTATCCAGCATAGTGTGTAGTATATACTGGATACATCTCGCAAAACTGAAGTATGCCTTTTTCCAGAACGTAACAGGATTTAAAACAGAGTGCGGGTAAACACATGGGAAATGTGCTGGCATCCAGCACCAGTAGTGTTTGGTATAAGAGTGATAGGTTGTTTAAAGGGTTAGTTCATCCAAAAATGAAAATTAGCTCATGAATTACTCACCCTCAAGGCATTTACTCACCCTCATGCGCAATGCCGACCTCATACGTCATCAGCCCGGAACTGCTTCCATGTACAACTGTTGGCACAAGCTAGATTAAAGTGATTTTGGACTGATGAACTTCAACACCCGCCGAGTGCCATTAAACAGCTTGGAAGAATTTTAGAAAAGAAAATTAGAACAATTTTTAATATAACTCCGATTGGATTTGTCTGAAAGAAGAAAGTCATATACACCTAGGATGCCTTGAGGGTGAGTAATTCATGGGCTAATTTTCATTTTTGGGTGAACTAACCCTTTAAATAAGAAATAAAACAGGAAGTCCCTGATAGATTCTGTTAAAATCACGTAGCACAAGTGAGGATGTCTCCTTAAGCTCTGACATTCCATCCAGTGCATTGGGCATCTCACAGAGAGGGTAAGAATATTTCCCTCTCTAAGGACAGGTTTAATACTGTACAGGAGGTGCTCTTGTGACTTACATAACAGAGTTGCTATGGAAAAAAAAAAAAGAGAACATTCCTGGCTAGACTGTAAATAATGACAGTAAGTTTCAATCTTTCATCGAAATCATTGAGTGTCTACAGAAGCTTAGGTTCAGCTTATACTCCAAATCCTTTCAAACAACACTGAATATTGTATTGATTTGTTTGTCTATTCATTCACTATTCATGTATTCATTAGATATTAAGCACTAAAGGCTGCCAGCACTAATAGTCTCGCACAGGCGTGTTGAAGACAGTGACTTTTATAAGCAGTTATTAAATGCCCCAATCAAACACTCTTGTGTTCAGTGGGACAATAAAACACTAAACACAGTTTATAACTGCTGCTGTCAAAGCTAAATTTCAAATAAATCTTCTTCTAAATACATTTAAAAAGATTGTCACATTTCACATAGTTATAGAAATAATAAGAAATGCATAAAAAGAAAAATAGAAAAAATGCTTCCTTTAAAGCAACTAAATATACAAGTACAGTTATTTATATTTCCATGCTCACATATATCTGTACAGTTGGAAACAGTACTGGAAAATGTCAACTGAAAATACAAAGAGCACAGTGAGATATCAAGACATCTGAACAAGCCCAACCCAAGAGTCAGCCTGGTGACAGACTAGTTAAACAGGTTAAAGGGGTCATATGATGCGATTTCAAGTTTTCCTTTCTCTTTGGAGTGTTACAAGCTGTTCGTGAATAGATAAGATCCCTAAAGTTGCAAAGACTAAAGTCTCAAACCCAAAGAGATATTCTTTATAAAAGTTAAGACTCGCCCAAGCCTTCTAAAAATGCCTCGTTTAAACACACCCCCACATGTCTACGTCACTGTGTGGGAAGATTTGCATAACCCCACCCAAATGTTCACACAAAGGCATAACTTTGATTCTCGCTGTAGCATTGTTGCCGCCGCCACCATGTCGTGGAGACGCTGTGTGTTTCGTTATGAAAGTGAAACTACTTTGTTTGGCCTTCCAAAAGAGGACACAACTAGAAATCAGTGGTCAAGTTGTATTTACAACACATTTCCAGAACAGTCCAACCCAAACATTTAGATGTGAGCAATGCATTTTACGGAGGACGAGGACTGTTTCCTGGGAGAGTATAGCCTACAATGCCGGTGTTCTGACAAATAGTTCTGACTCACAGCCTGTAAGTACGTTTTCATATTTAAAGGATTTGCCACTGAAGTAGCGCTTTTTGTTTGTCATTTCTCCAATCACAAATGCAGACATGGTTTTGTGTTTACGCAGCACGATGCAACGCAATGCGCGAAAAGACAGTATAAGTAATTATAATCAGTAATTATGTCCCCACTGGATGCAACAAATGCCTCGTTTATAATAGGTTTTATTGGTTTTGTCTTGTCGCACCGGGACACGGCATCACGGTATGGTAAGGGGCGTAACATTTCCGTCACACGCTTGAGGTATTCGGCCAATCAAAACGCACTGGATAGCTGGCCAATCAGAGCACACCTCGCTTTTCAGAACGATGAGCTTTGTAAAAATCGACGCATTTCAGAAAGGCGGGGCATAGAGGAGAAACAATAATGTACAGTGTGTGGAAAATAATGTTTTTTGAACCTTAAACCGCATAAACACATTTCATTACACCAAATACACAAAATAATGTTCTTTTTTAGCAACGTCATATGACCCCTTTAAATACAAAATAGTAGTACTTAATGAAGTGAATCTAAGACTGAACATTTCTATAAACCAGGTATAGCATTCCTGTAGCTCAAAATGTATGGCACTAGCAACACAGAGATCATGGGAAATATATAAATATACTGTACATGTATATACACACACACACAACCATTCAAAAGCTTGGGATAAGATTTTATTTTATTTTTTAAAAGAAATCAATACTTTTATTCAGCAAGGATGCATTAAATTAGTATGTGACAGTATTAGTGACATTTTGGGAGAAAAAATATAATTATGTCTTTTTTGGTATAATTCGTTAGACTTTTTTTTTTATTTATGAAACAGAGAAGTGACAAAAAAATGTCGGCGATACACACCAGGTCTTATCTCCAACAACACCACTGTTCATTTTAGGAAATTATTACTTATTGACGACTGTTTTCAGAGCACTGCACCAGCCTGATTCTGGTTTGCATTACAATCCCACCAAAGTTAGACAAGGTCATTCTAAACATAGCTTTATTGTTGACATCTTCTACATTGGTTCCGCCTGGTTTTACTCCAGACCTCTCATCAGCATTCCAGGGAATCACAGCCAGGAGTGCAGAGAAAGAAAAAGTGAGTGAGAGATACCCTGACTGATCACCTCTCTAAGCCCTCAAAACCACAAGTCGTCTGCAGTGCAGGAACTTTAACAACCGCCACACTTTTGTCAAACGGGACAGCCCCTGAAACAGATCCATCTAATAAAGCAGCAGGTGAGAGAGGCCTCTCAATTCCCGAATGCAGCTCCAGCACCCCCTTAACAAGCTTTCAGCATGGCTGCCAAGTATTAAATCACTCCATAAAAATCACAGGCCACATCGCCGGCCTCTCTCTCCATCAGTCGCTGGAAACGAGAGGTCAGGGTGAACGTTCAGCGGTGGCTGGGAAAACCTGCTTCTGACTACAGATGTGTGGTGGGAAGAATCTTCCCAGGAACAACTGGAGAGAGTTTTCTTTATTAACAAAAAATATTAGCGTTGACAAACCAGGAAAGCAGAGCCTGAATTAACATTTTAGAATTTTGACATGTAAAAATCAGCTGTCATATTTTTTTACTGGTATTTTTGACTAGAACGTTAAAATTGCAATGAAATTGATATAGCGGCAGATAATTTCTTCCATCTTGTTACATACATCTGAATAAAACTTATCAAAAATGAAAAAATTGTGGATGGAGGCAGATCCATATGCAAGCATGCAGTCGATTTCAAGAAAGGTGCAGGTTCAAGTTGCTTAAATGACTGGAGAAGGCTGGCATACATCACCAGAAAGTCGTCTGTCATTTCACCGGAAGACTAAGAATTACAAGGTCAAAACATTCTTGAACATATAAAAAATTAAACCTGTACAGACGAAACATTCACAATAAGATCGATAACAAAATACAGAAAAATACAAATGTAGATCTTGCCATTGGTTTCTAAAGAGCCATGAAAAATTATATACTGTATGTAGTCTTTTAAAGTAAAGTAAAGGAGAGTTAAACATTTTTCCTGATTGAACAGAAACTTGGAAAATACATTTAATGTTTGTCAAAACACAAAATTACATTTAGTGCTTGACAAATTTGCATTTAAGAGCTCAAGTTTCAGGGAGGAGTATGTAAAAGTTGATGTTATTTGCAGTGAAGTGTGAAACGCAGTGTGAAAGGTATTTGATTTGTTCTCCTTTGACATCAGTGTAAACACTTCTGATTTCTTCCATATGTTATGCAAACGTATGACTTAGATAGCAACACAAAGGCAACACATATAAAAGCCAAACTTCATTATAAAGAACCTCCAAGCCAAAAAGTTCATGCACAATGAGAGGATAAATCTGGCATCTTCAGGGTTCAGCTGACTAGATGGTAGATCAACAACCATGGAAAGTGTTATTTTAGTATTAAAATATTTATATTTACAAATTTAATTTCAGTTTAAGAGTTTAATTTAATTGATAAGTGCTTTTGCATTTTTATTAAACCTTTACATTTAAGTTAAGTTAAAATTAAGTTTGAGGTTTTCATCTAATACTCTATTTCTTCAGCATTATTTCAATTAACAAAAACATTTTTTTGTCATGAAATCATGTAGATCAGGTTGTACAGTATAGAAGATACACAACCTAGAAATTAGGTTTTCACCAATAAAACGGTCACAAAGGGAGATACCATGCAGAAAACCGGTCTATACACCTAGAAATATTCATATTGCTTTGATCAGGTTTATACCTGACATGGTCAGACTCAATGAGAAACTTCTGAACCAGTAGTTCCTTTTAAAAATGATGCGCAGGGAAATCCTATCTGGTCAGCGAGGGGCAACAGGTTGCCAATGGACCATTCCACAGGTGCTCATGAGGAGAAAAAAAATAGGGCTCCTTTGTAGTATTATGTGAAAAATGTAGCTGTTCTCCTCAAACTAATCACAACCTTTTCTCTCCGTCGCTCAAGATACTGCACACAAGTAGAGGAAAAAGGTTTCCTGTTTATCTTTAGGTTTATATTTAAAAGGTCAATAAACTTGGGAGGTACACTGTCAAAGTGAAATGATCTGTTTTTATGGTGTGTGCTCTAGCCGACAGAGCTGCAATCAAAGCCCGTCTTCTAGAGGCTCAGGCACGCTGTCGGACAGATGTTGTTTCTGCTGCTCTAGTTGCCATGCTCTGAATGCCTATAAACATATCAGGGCAGATGACAAAGTTTCAACTGCAGCTAGGCTGTGACATATCAACATGCAAATTTATACCACCACAGTCAGTGCTGAAGCCTGATAAGAAGTGTAAACCTGCACTGGCAAATAATTTCACCCTGGGCCCTATATGAATCATATGAACTTCAGTTTATATATAAAGCACTGAAGGTTTATGAGCGCCCCAGCAGAAATGTGCACATTCCGTTGGAGCACTCATCCAGAGCAGGTCAGGTTCATGAAATCTATATCCCATTGCTCTTGACCAGGTCAGGAATCCCATGATATCTCTCAAAATGGCTTGATGTAAACAAGATAGTGAAAAGTCAAATAGCCTGTGGATGGTTCATGGGTGGTCATCTGAGACCGAGACTACCTTAAGCATCAGTGTGGACTGCTTAAAGGGTTGACCTAGCACTTTTTTTAAACCTTTATATTACCTCGTATGTACAACAGATACACACAAGTGGCTGTTAGGCTGATTTGGAGGATGAAAGCCCAGCTGTTGGCATGTTCAGAAGCAAACATCCACATATCCTCTTGTCAACACTTGGCTTGCCTCCCAATCAGTGTTGGGAGTAAGGCATTACAAAAGTAATAATATTACAGTAGTATATTACTTTTTGCTGTAACGCAGTAATATAACGCATTACTAATAAAATTTGGGTAATATTATTATTCGTTACAATCTCAGTAACGCAAGTTACAACAACATATTTCAACTCAAAATTAAGTGGTGAATTTACCAACACCGCAAAACAGCACCAGAGAAAAAATTCTGCGGGTAAAATAGTTTGTCTATTTCCTGTTGCTGGAATTAGATGTTTGAGATGACTGCAGAGATGGATTCTACATTTGTGAGATGGACTCCTGTTATTTTCAGTTCATCGGAGAAAAGGAGAAGAATGCATAGTCAGGTGGAATATGTGCGACACCAAACTCTCAGCATGGAGAAATAGCAGGAGTAAAACCTGGAAACACCTGGACTGGTGCCACTAACACTAAGCTATCGGAGAGCTGTGGGGTCGGAGAAGAGCAAAAAAAAGGCGGCAGACGAGCGCAGACAAGCAACAAAAATTAAGTTTAACTAAAAATATCAAAATCTGTTTTTATTAAATCATAGTCTATATATAAAATGAATGAATATGCGAAATATTTGACTTAAATAGGCGAATTAACAGATTAACAAAACGAAAGGAAAAGACAGAGATATGATGCTATGAGGCTATTTATGTAGCGTATTGTGTTTATTGTTTATACATTATAACACTTTGCTTTATTTACCGGTGTTATTTATTAATGTAATAATGCGGTTTGTGCTTATCTGTGTTTAACCTAAACTACAACGTAACAGAGACGACACCTGCATCCAACTCTAAAAACAGACAGGTTTCTACAGAAAACTGACAAATAATGAAACGCTTCACAAAACCTGTTTCAGGCTTCAAAAAGAAGGTATCATTATTTTCTTGATTATTATTCATTATGCATCATTATTACCTTGATAATCTTCCCCTCTAGTGGGCTGTTAAATCAATGAATGAATCATTTAGAACAGTTTTGTGAAATGGATTAACTGATTCATTGCAAAAGAATGCAAAGAATGTCTCGTTCATGAATGAGTCATCACTATTTCTCTCATGAATGCCAGGTAGGGTGCATGCTAACATTTTGAGGTAATAGCAACAAATTTCTGTCCGTTTCTCACACAATGCTTTCCTATAGCTTCAGAAGACTGGGAATATAGTAAACAAATCTATTATTAGTAGTACTTCTGATACTCCCGTGTTGCTTTTTGTTATTTTTTGGTCCTCTTTCATTTCATTATATTGAACAGATCGACTGTTTTTGAATTTCCCAGGATGAGTAAATGACAAACTAAATTTTTGGGTGAAGTACACCTTTAAGATTTCGCAAATGTGCCATGAGTCACCTTTCCTGAAGTTTTCTTGAATAAATGAAGGCGCGTGCACACAACAGTGTGTACTCCAGGAGTTGCATTTTGGCATACAAATAAAGCCATGTACAGACAAAACCACAAAATATAACAGGCAACCATTATACAACAGGCAATTCTGTACAACACGCTAACACGTGGAAAGTACCTTCAATAAATGCCAACAGCAGGAGCCTGAAGGAGTGTCTGATAAGTGACACACGCTTGTAAGGCAAAAAAAATAAGGGATTAAGACATATGGGAGAACGAAGTGATGGGCAAATACATTCAGACAGAAGCCAGAGGATTACCTAGTCAATGGTATTCTGAATTAAAATAATTATCGTGGGAGCCATATGCTCCTCAGCGACCTCCAGGACTCGTTAATTCAGTATGCTCTTATCACACATGACGGTTGGTCCATTGCCTATTTTCAAATAAGACTCCTTCATATGTTTTTACATCAGTGACCTCTGAGGCGTTAAACCATTTTGAATGACTAAAGTAGGTGAAATCAAGAGAAACGTGAAATATTTCTGAAGAAGCCTGACGTTTTCACAAATCTGAATTGTGTTGAGTGGTTAGGGTGAAAGGAATGTTCCAGATTCAAACAAGCTCAACTCAATAACCACAGAAAATTGTCAACTTGTCGTAAAAAAAAATCAAGATTTCACATTTTGACTCCAGATTAGGAGGTAAAGAAATATTTAATTTAATTAAGAGCACTGCAGTGATGACATTTTTGTAGGCCAACCCGGAAGTTAGCATCACCCTGGTTTCCGCAACATAAAACCCAATAGGATTTTTACAATGGCTTTTAGATTATTGCAAAAAAAAAAAAAAAGCTGTGCGACCAACAAAAGTTTAGATTCTTACACGTTTCATTCATCATGATAATCTTCACAAATGAACACAACTTATGAATTTTGAAGTCTAAACACAATAGCCAGAAGTGAAAAGCTAAGTGTTGACTATAAACTACACCACTATACCGTCTCCAACGACTCTTTCAGTCTTTATTTAAAAAAACATTTCCCAGAAAGTCCGAGTTAGAATAATTGCCTAGACGGAGTAAGATTTTGAACAGTGAGGCCGTGAAAGTGAGTAGACGAGCTTACCTGTTTGGTATAATGAAATTGAATGTCCCCAAAAACCTTTTTAGTTTAGCAACTTGGTAGCAGACTTTTTTCAAAGTAAAAGCTTAAAGGGGTCATATGATGCGATTTAAATTTTTCCTTTCTCTTTGGAGTGTTACAAGCTCTTGGTGCATAAAGAAGATCTGTAAACATACATGTTTCAAAGACTAAAGTCTCAAATCCAAAGAGATATTCTTTATAAAAGTTAAGAGTCAACCACGCCTACCTAAAACGGCTCATTCTAACGCCCCCACATGTCTACATCACGATGTGGGAAGATTTGCATAACGCCGCCCAATTAAAGAATTTGCCACTGACGATTCAAACGCAAGATTTTTGGGCAGTGTAGAGTAGCACTTGTTGTTTGTCAATTTCTCCGATCACAAATGCAGACATGGTTTTATGTTTACGCGGCGCGATGCAACGTAACGCGTAAAAAGACAGTATAAGTCATTATAATCCATAATTATGTCCCCACTGGA
>NW_015539862.1:243725-251718 GCF_001515605.1 Sinocyclocheilus anshuiensis
CATAAACACATTTCATTACACCAAATACACAAAATAATGTTCTTTTTAGCAGTATCATATGACCCCTTTAAAAAAAAAATTACTGGCATTACTGATGAATTTTATGTCACAGAATAAAACGTGTTAATAAAATGTGTTAACCACAGACCTTATTTCAGGCATACAAACAAAATAAAAAATAAAATAAATAAACCACATTGATTCCAAGACGATGGAATCAGACATGCTAAAATGCAAACTTATTTCTGGGTTCTGGCCTACAAAAATACATAAGCCCTGCAGCACTCTGTAAGACCAATGACATGCATTATGAAAATAAATAGTGCCAATTTTCAACATTCCTAATTTACTGTGAAAGATCCATCACATGAATGTTATTCCAAAAAAAAAAAAAAAATTCATAATCTTTCATCAAAATGTAATCATTTGACTGACACTTGGTTTCCAATGTGTATTTGTGAAGAGCACTCAAGCCTCATGGCAGGACATTCAGGTGAACCTCAGGAAGGTTCTTCAATGCTGGGAACGTAACAGTCAACTGTTCTGTCAATACGAACTAAAAAGTCTAGAATTCCTTCCACCCATGAGCGTACACAGCATTCAAAATAGCAGCAGAGCGAAAAACACTTAAAAGCAGCAAGCAGCCACTGTTCAAAGTTAGGCCGGTTTCACACCACACACGTAAGCAGGGCGTAAGCAACGCATATTTTTTCCGGCACCCATGTTAACAGATTAGAGCATTCACACTCGCAGAGGCGGCACGGCAGCGCGTAGCAGGAGCAGAGCAGAAGCGGCAGTGCCGCAATCGTTTCGGCGCCGAGTCTATTTTTGCTGTGCCGCTTACGCTGGATTAAAGCCACAGTGCATTGTTCTTGATCAAAATTTTCCTGATTAACATGAAAAATAACAATTTCACCATAAAATCATGTGAGGTGTTTCGTGTTTCACATTCACGGGGTAAAAGGCACACAGTATTGATAAATACTTTAGCTAAAATAATGTTTAAGTTAATGCTTGTTAAAAACAATCACTTTAGCAAAGTTTGTACTAGGTTATTTTCTGCTTATTTTGATAAATAATGTTCAATAAATATACTGTCATTAAAATGTTAACAAAAATATATTTTAAAATACAGAAACAAAATAAAAAGTAAAGATTCTGAAAGCATTGAAGGAGATCCCATAATAATTTAATATAGATTTACAGTAGTAACAACAAATTATATCTTATTATATGATATGATTAATATCATGTTTTTAAATATGATGGTTTAATTATAAACATGGTGATTATCTCTAAGGTGGACACCCAACATAATATATAATATTTACCATCTTAATCTAACCATGTCATGTCAACAATTGGAAAAGTCAGCCATCTATTAATTATTGTGATAATTATTGTGCCTTTCGCCCCAACAGCAGGGGCGCTTTTTACCCCAATACCATACTTTTACATATTCTTCTCTTATCTTAAACCAAACTGGGAATCATTAAGAAGACCTTTGTCTCAAAATATATTCAATAATTTTTAGCGATTCTCATTTGCTACTTAAATCTACAACATTTAAAAAAAAACATCAAATATTAGAGTTGGCACAGAATCAACTACACGAAAACACATCACTGCCAGGAGTTATTGCCCAAACTTCAAAGGCCTGTTTGAATTATTAAAACTAGAGGCATTTATCAACTTTAAGATTATTTTTATCATGTAAACTATATGTACAGCATGTTATATGCATGTGACAGAGGGGAACATGGCTGCATCACAGCATGCTGCCCATATCAAAGCACATGACAGACAGTTGTCGGAGAACACCTGAAAAGCGTGACCGAATGAACGATACTCATCTGTATTTGCAGTACACAAGCCGCGGTTCAGCAGCGAGCGACAAACACTAAAGTCTAAAGCTACATGCCTTTCTAAATCCAACTGCCCACACAGTCGCACATGCTTTTTTGTGTTCATCTCCAAATGAAAGACGTCACCACACAATAGATCTCAATCGCTGTCACCGCTTGCAAAAACAAAGCGTTTTCCATTTCGGCACCATGATTCCTGCCATTAAAGGGAAGCATTTATATTTTGGCAAAGCAGCAGCAACTTCACCACAAGTCACTCAACAGGAATTTCATTGCATCAATGATATTTTCGAAGATATGTCGTAAGATCTAAATAAGACTTGGAAGCGGACCGCAGGGAATGTATTTGTTTTCAAACATGAGATGAACTGTATACTGTTGTTAGGGACACAGTGTTTGATAAGATTATGTGTGATTAAGCATCGGGATGAATGCATGTTATTGTTTAGAGATTACTCAAATTACTCAAAGAAACATCTGTGGTACGTATAGAGCGAGCAAACTAGATAAACGCTTAGTCAGATTTTCATCGGGCCCTAAAATATCATCCCTTTGACTTGCCAGTTAAAAATAAACAAAGCCGAAGTTGAACTGTTTGAGAAGGGAGCGAGGGAATGCGAGGGGCTCTCGGAGCCTGACGTTGATCAAGAGAGAAGAATAGAAGTCAGTCGTTTTTCATCTGTAAGAATTCACAATAGTGATAGGCTTCATTTGTCAAGTGACAATCGGTTAAAAGCCACTTTAAACATGATACTCTTACAACTTAATGCATACATGGGAGGTCACGTAGACTAGCTAGATATAAACATCTTTTACAGCTGTGGCTGTCTGCCAAAGGAAGAAAAACAATCAGGAACAGCATTTTTACATTTTCTGAAGAAAATCTGAGTGCTGCTTGTCCGAACAAAAATCGCTGCCAGAGGTTTTTATGCAGTTGCTAAGGTGTTCTTAGTGGTTTATATGAATTGCTATGAGGTCGCTAAGGTATTCTGGGTGGTCTCTGTGATATTCGGTTTCTAGATATGGCTTGAGTTCCTCCTTTATCGTAAGACTGAGTTTTTTGGGGTTTTGCCTTTTTTATTATCAGGCAAAAACATACTAGTGCGACTGCTCTTTCTACAAAAAGCCACACGATTTAGGAGGTATCATAAACCACATACAGAGATTCCAGAAAAAAAAAAATCTGGAAAAATTCCAGGATTAATCATGACAATGCACCTAGGTCCTGATACAAGGATCAAATCTTCCAGCATTCCAGCTTGGATTCACACAAAAGGCTCTCAAGCAATTTCACTCCAATGTTCCAGAAACAAAAAAGCAGTGTGAATGTAGCTTTTTAATTCTGTAGCGAACAGTGACTTAAGAAAAACTTTTTGATACATCATGTAAATGCAGAAACATTCCTCATACATTATGTAAAAGTAAATAGCCTTATCCTAAAAGCGAGAAAGTAGTTCGACACACACGTGTTTCTGCTGAAGAATGCAAATGGGCATGTAAATGTGTCACTAACAAATTTTTGGTGTAAATGTAAACGTAGACAGTATGGGACGAGTTACATACCAAAAATTATTACGACCAATACTGAGAGTCATACTTATCTTTTTTTATTAGCAAGTAGCTATGTCAATATTGCTGCATTATCTTGGATGTCTAAACATTGCCCATTTACAACCCTTTTTACAACCAAGAACCTACTCATTAGATTCCAGTATAGCAAGAACGTTTAATTTTCTTCTTTCTGATACGAAAAAGCTATTTTGTTACCTAATACTGTGGTTTTCATCAGTCATCAACCTCTGAACGCTGTTTCTAACATTATGGCAGACACATTGGAGCTTTCTTGACCCCTCATTTGGTGAAGGAAATTCTTCCTTCCACGAGATCAAAGCCAATGTATCAGAAGCCAGAGGGCAGATCAATTATCTGAGCACTTACCACTGTCCAGCTTGTTACGATCAGATGTTCAGACAAAACTGGCTCTTTTCAGGGGCCAGAGGGGAGGGGGGTAATCAAATAGCTCTCTATTTTTCTTCCTCTGCCGAGTCTCTTGCACATTGACAAATGTCATTCTGTAAAAAAATCCAGCACTGGTCCCCTGAAAGCCCAGCAGCTGTGCTGGCCGGGAACTCCTGAGGCACATTGCCACCAGATTCCCACTTGACAACGGGGGAAAACAAGCAGGTGTGCAGCTGAGGAAGACAAGTATATTCGAAAAGAGAAATTATGGGGGAAGCCACATACACAGACCAAACGCCTTGACCACGATTACATGACAGATGACTGGAAAAGAAAAAAAAAACACATCCTTAAGAAGCCAAGTAAGCTGACTTCAGAGGAGAACAAAGTGCTTATGCTTGCTCTTTGTGTGATAAGAAATGGGATGGAGGCAGAGTCATTAAAACTGTGTGAGATAAGAGAGAGCTCATTCAGAAAGGTCCGACCCTTCTGATTAAGAGGCTAATTCACTAGATGTCAGTCAAACCTGGAAGGAGAATGTTTTACATCTCGCTAAAAATGAGACAAAGTCCTTGAACAATAAAAGCCTTTTCTTCAGTAACTCTTTCTTATCAAAATCCTTTAACCACAAAAATCCCAATGCAATACTTTTTGTTAGATGGTGATATTAACATTACTCTAAATTCATAAATGATTTCAAGTTAAAAGTTCTAAAAATTCAGCACAGGAGCAGGTAGTGCTGAACTGGAAATGGACCTATGAAAAAAACTGGCACCATTCTGCTTCAAAATTAACTGAATAAGGAGACCTTCAAAACAGGAAAAAAATTATAAAAAATACCAACAGATTTTAATGAAAGAAACAAGACAGTATAGTCACATACTACTGCACTCGGTCTTACCAGTTTCTCTTTGAAGACCATCTGTCTCAGCCATTTAAAGTCAAGAGGTTTGAAAGCAGAGAAGACAAAGAGGGAATCTTTCTCATAGCGCTCGGGCTTCTGGATGGACCCTTCTGGGTAGGTTATCCTCAGGGTGGTCTTAGTACCTACATCTCTGGTGTAACCACTCACTGGGGCCTCGTTGAGTCTAAAGAATAAATATACTGAAAATCAGTGCAAATCAGCAGCATAAAATCCTTTCGTTTATTCAGTTTATTGATTTGGTCATTAAAAAGGCAGAGCAAGGTGACTGTGTGGAGACTCACCTTATCACAACGTCATATTCATCGATGCAGGATCCTAAAGACTTGTTGCTAAGGATACCACCATTGCCTACTATTATACATCTTTTACAACTCAAACTGCAAAGAGAACATATGAGAAGACAGGTGGCATTACTCAAAAATGCACAGCCATATTCTTTACAGAAAGAGTCTTTACAGCCATATTCAGCATATAAAAAAATGACAAGCTTAACTTGATATTGCCTATATTGCACAGTCAGGTCAGGTAGAAAATATATAAAATAATAAAAATATACACGATATACATTCGTTATACAAACCATGACAATCTGAGCCAAATGGAACATTTAATGCTTGATACAAATTATACAAACATATACATAAACTACTGCTCCAAAGTTTGGGGTCAGTAAGATATTTATTTTAGTTATTTTTTGAATGAAAATTTTTTTTTCAGCAAGGATGCATTAAACTGATCAAAAGGGACAGTAAAGATTTTGGCAAGAATTGTTTAAAATTTCATTCTGATTTGTCACATCATCTCAGCTGAAATCTGAAGTGATCTAAAGCAAATGCAAAAAGAATTAAATAAATGCAAAAAGAATTTGGATTACCAACATTGTTAGATTTCTTTTTGAATAAATGCTGTTCTTGTGAACTTTCTATTCATTAAAGAATCCTGAAAAAAATTTCACTGTTTCCACAAAAATATTAAGTAGCAAAACTGATCACAACATTTAAAATAATAAGAAATGTTTCTTGAGATACAAAAAAAGCATATTAGAATGATTTCTGAAGGATCATGTGACACTGAAGACTAAAATAAAAATCAAGTTATTTTATATTGTATTAATATTTCACAATATTACTGTTGTTACAGTATTTCTGATCAAATAAATGTAGCCTTGATGAGCATAAGACACTTAAAAAAATATATAATAATAATAATAATCATAACCCCAAACTTTTGAGCAATAGTGTATCTAAAAATGAGATTTGACTGTGGGCGTCTCTAAGATAAAAACTGAACAGAACTCAGAAGAGATGGCTTTATGGCATCACAGCTGGTTAGGACATGGACCTTTGGGGGCAAATTAATTTGTAGTGATGCATTTCAAAAGTCTTACCTATCTAAATCTGGACCCAGTCCATAATTCTTTGTGGCAGTTAATATAACATCTATGATTCTTTCTGTAGAGAGATAACAAAAAAGAACAAAGAGATGAAACAAATACACTTCTAGATGGTAATGGCTTTAATCTGATTCAAATGATTTAATCTGATTTCAAATTTTCTTCAATTATCTGCACTCCTGGTGATCTGATGGAGGAGCATGACTGTGTTATTCACTCCTGGAAGTTGTATTAGCAACTGAAAATAAGTTACTGACACTTTGAAAAAAAAAAAAAAAAAGTCTGTAAAAGTGGAATGCCATTTGCAAGCAAGTAAAATTCCTTTGCCTTCCTTCAATTCATGCTTTCCAACACTCTCAGTCTATTTACAGAGCTGTTTGGTCATAGCGATCATTCCCCCGATACACTTGAAGGCATTCATGGCTGCCACACATTATGTCACTTGATTATCAGCGAAGACACCGGATTTCCTAGTAAGGGTGCATAAGCATGACCCATTGAGTTGCCTAAAAGCATCAGTATGCATACTATAAAAGTCCAAAGACAGGAAAACAGTTTGGAAAACAGCTAATTCTATGAGGACAATGTATACAGCCTTGCCCATTTTATCATCATACCTTTTTGACCCTAATATATTCCATTGAACAAAAATCAAGGCATAACACAAAGCGAAACACTTTGGGAGGTCTGCTAGGCACTTTGCAGTACGTGTGAGGCGCCAAATCTACATCTGTACATAATTCTTTCTTTTTTTCCTCGTCCGGTGGTTTGAAAGCATCTACCCTAAAGACTATCATTACTGTTTCTGACAACAAAGAGCAAACATGTGAGATTATCTTTCTTATTGGCATAGACGCTATGTTATTGAGAGGCAAACATAATAGGACGTACCAATGCAGTCCTGTGGTTTGAAGCAAATGGTTGTGATTAGGGATGCGCCGATCCGATATTCATATCGGGTATCGGCTCTGATAGTGCCATTTTTCTCGGATCGGGTATCGGTCAGAGAGGGCCGATCCAAATCCGAGATTTGTTTTAAGATCAATGGCATAAACATTTCAGTCAAGTATCACTCTTGGCAGTTTAAACAAATGAGACCCTCATCTTTAACATACACTGTTTTGGCAAGAGGAAAACCACATTCTGAAATAAAGTAGAAATGAACAGGTATGATGCAAATACGTTTAGGAGTTATATCACAAAACCATCTGGAGCATGACTTCTGAGAGTGCGAGTCACATAATTATTATTTTTTTTTCATGTAATGTTTGTCAAAAGGCTTTTTTTTGTTTAAAAACGGATTAAACATGCTCATAAACTATTTTAACAATTCATCATGAGTATTAGAGGAACTTCACCAAAGTAGCTGAGAGTGACACTTCATCCTGAGTCACTGGAGACATTTTAAGAGGCTACTTAATACTGTAAGGCACTTCAAAGGCCAAACTTAGAGTCAAAACAGCCCTAATGGTTTATTCTCCTTTGAGGTATTTGGTTCATCCATCTGTAAAGGATGTTGGGATTACCCTACAGTTGACACAACCATCTGGTGATTTCAACAATACAGCAAGTGAAAACCTTCTGTAAATTTATTTGGCCTCCATAACAGTTGGTGTAGTGCAAAAGATAACGTAATAGCTTGAAATCTATATTGACCCTAAACTGTAAGCTTAATGATTAAAAAGCATCAGGGAGTAGCCGTCATTGTTTGGACAAAGCGCTGACGGCTCACATCAAGCATCACCATGGACTGCATAAACAGTGGCGGGACCACACTGGAATAAGAACCAAAAAAAAATAAAAAATGAAGGAAAAAATAAAAAATTATATATATATATATTGTGACGAGCG
>NW_015539862.1:251827-261599 GCF_001515605.1 Sinocyclocheilus anshuiensis
GGAAGAGCAATGGGTTCGAATTGTTTTAAGATCAATGGCATAAACATTTCAGTCAAGTATCACTCTTGGCAGTTTAAACAAATGAGACCCTCATCTTTAACATACACTGTTTTGGCAAGAGGAAAACCACATTCTGAAATAAAGTAGAAATGAACAGGTATGATGCAAATACGTTTAGGAGTTATATCACAAAACCATCTGGAGCATGACTTCTGAGAGTGCGAGTCACATAATTATTATTTTTTTTTCATGTAATGTTTGTCAAAAGGCTTTTTTTTGTTTAAAAACGGATTAAACATGCTCATAAACTATTTTAACAATTCATCATGAGTATTAGAGGAACTTCACCAAAGTAGCTGAGAGTGACACTTCATCCTGAGTCACTGGAGACATTTTAAGAGGCTACTTAATACTGTAAGGCACTTCAAAGGCCAAACTTAGAGTCAAAACAGCCCTAATGGTTTATTCTCCTTTGAGGTATTTGGTTCATCCATCTGTAAAGGATGTTGGGATTACCCTACAGTTGACACAACCATCTGCAATGCTTTGACTGAATGTTTTCCACTGAGGGCGACGTAATCAAGAGCAGAAATCACAAAGTCATAGGTGGCCACAGGGATCGCTTATATTGGAATTGGTAGTGCAGAAATAAGACATCTATTTTTATGCCTTTCTGGCCCACAACTTGAGAACCTTTGACAAGCTCTATTCAAGAACCACACGTATCAACCATTCCAAATGAATAAAGTTAAAAGTGAAGTCACGCTAGGCTCACGATCTATGCAGCAAACAAAAACCAGGTGTAATGTAAACATGGGACCTGCTCTTTTGAAAGTCTTCATGTGTGTGGACACGGCAGCCCTTAGCTGAACACAAAGGTTACATTCAAGGTACCCTTAATGTGCCCGCTGCCCTCAAGTGCTGGAACATTTGACAATGTGCTGAAATCTAAGATGTAATCATCTTTTCAGATGGAGGGAAAAAAGTAGACAATGGTGGATTACATTAACAACCAATTGGTTTCAAGAAACCGTTGCCTTATCTACAGGTCTTTTCCAAAGGTCTCATTCTCTTTTATACATTCACAAAGCTCAGTAGAATGAAGTTCTTGTTCTCTGTTGAATGGAATAAAATCCCCACATCACTAAAGTACATAAATGTCTGCCATACTGTGCAATGCATCTGGCCACATACACATTACAGAGGTTTGCTCTCCCAATATCAAAGTCAGTCCTGACCCTGTGGTTCAATGGTTAAACATAGTAAGAGTTTAACGTCCTACAGCTATAAAGAAACATGGACGGCAACAGTTTAAAGCATTTGTAATTTATGATGAGAATAATTTTTGGGACCAGAGTATTACTGTATTACTGTCTATCAAAACCAGGGCTCTGAACTGGTTCAAAAAAATAGATAGGAACAAATGAAATTAACAGGAGCTTAAAAAAATGGAAACTAAATCATGTTTAATCATTTTATCGTCCCCTCTGATATTTTCATTTGGCAGTCAACCAATGGTAAATTGAAATAGCGCAGTCTATGAAAATGTGACACTGACGCATCCAGCGTGACTAAATTGCCCACACACTATAACACACACACACACATATATACACACATACAGTATATATATATATATTTTTTTTTCTTCTTGCAAATCTTGTGAGAGCAGGACTAAAAAAAAACAAAAAAAACATCCCACATAGTCCTCTTAAGTGCTACAGACTGATTCAAACAGTTCACTCATTTTTTGGAAGCATTTATCAAAAGAACCAGTCTATTCATTTCTGGAAACAAGAAAGCATTTGAACAACATTGTTGTTAAGGGGCAAAGTCTACTATAAATTATTTTTAAAATGAATACATACCTTGTGTTTTGAATCCAAATGGAGGTAAATAGTTTGTAACTTTTGAAAGCCGCTTAAAGTTCCGGTCCAGAAACATGGAAGCTGGCTTAGTAAACCTGCAAAAGCATGATAAACATGATATAATGAATACTACCAAGGACAACTAACATTCAGATTAATATAACTATATTTTTTATCTAAATTATATTTACAATTATATTTTTCATTCAGCTAATTTTGTACAGTACCAAAAACGTCTCCATAGCAACATGTCAATTCCATATCAACAGGGCTAATAACATATAGCCAAATAACACGTTCACTTCCCGGACATCAGGAGGCAGGGAGTCAAAGGGGGCTTTTGTCTGTGAGAGGTCTCACTTCGTCTCTGCTTTGACCTAAGTTTAAAACAGTGTGGCTGAACCAGCACCAATCAATCACAAACCCAGGCCTCCGATTCACCCCTTCTCAAGAGGAGTCAGGGGATACCCTACCTGGAGGCCATTTCCCAGCACACTCCTCTCTTAAGGCTAGATGTGCAAGCGCAATGATGAATGCCTTTGCCTCTGACCCGCAGATCCTCGCTGTCATTTCTTATCTACTCCGCCTGCTACCAAAGTGGAACATTGAGCCACTCAAAGGTGTCAGTAGGCAGTGTGAACTTTCAGAAGTCATCAAACAAAGACATTTTTCAAAAACTAGATCCCTTTCAGGGGTCATTTAATGACTTAATGACTTAAGAACTGAGAAAGTCTCAGACAGCAGATGCATTTTCCACAAACATGCCTCTTTTCTGCTTCTGTAAGTGTGGCCACGCGATGGATGTCTGTTTTTATGACCCTCCCAACTCAACAGGCTCATTATTCATTTGCAAACGTAAGGATATTGGATCATTTTTCTTTTACGATTAAGTTAGAAAATCGCAGTAGATTGGTTTGGGGTGGGAGGATGACTAACAAGTAGAGCTTGTCGAGAGGTACAGAGGGTTTGAAAAAAATTAGACCCCCTTAAGAAAACTTAAAAGACTAATCATGGGTCAGTAAAGAGAACACATGGGTCATTTAAAATACAGGTCCTGGGGGAAAAAAAGCTGCAGAACCCCTTTCCCAACAATCCTTTCCAAAGTACAGTGTAGCACAAGTTTTCAGCCTTTTTAGTAATAGAGGACTCCAGTTGCTTTTAAACCACCTAACTCTACAGCAACGTCAAATATGGGGAAAGTGAGGACAAAGATTTCGTCAACTGAAGAAAATGTCAAAGAGCAGCGCCAGGAAATGAGATGAGGAAATAAATGGGATCGCTATTGGCAACTGTTTAACATACTCTGATAAAAGTGTGTCTATTTCATGCACTAATCACTTAAGGCCAGGGGATGTCCGACAATGGCAAGAAAAAATAAAAATAAATAAAAATGTCACATCGGATTCTCTCCTTATATCACCTGATAAAAGCAGACAAAGCAAGACCTTGCCAAAACAAACTGTGATTAATTAACTTGTGGCTTGTGGGGTGCATACTAACTCACATTATAAATAACTGGGTGAGCGCTTCAGGCCTAAAGACAGACAGGCGTCTGCTTGTCATAAAGGGGTCCTGAACAGGAGGCCTGTGCACATTGTGCTCATTTCCTCATGGCTATCTCTCACTGGGGGCTGTATTTTCATAACCGCCCGCTCAAGTTCAACCAAGACATTTGATTTAAGAGTCCAATACAAACAGTTTTGGGAAAGGAGTGGAGGTGTTGAAAATAAAGTGGATTCCAGGGGTGAACTAACAGAGGGTGGGATCGCATGGCTTCAGGTGGTTTCCTACACATGCAGGGTTCCCCTAATAAAATGTAACTCCTAAAGGAAGAGACAAGTGATTGCCCAAATGACCACATAATGAACATGCCAAGTGGGCATTAACTAATAGGACAATCTCTACTTTATGCAACAAATTATTATTGAGGTTGACGAGGTTTTGCCAGTTTTGTGGAGGTGCACTTAAAAACGTAAAAACATTAAAATACTAATTATATGTAGTTTTGCACATTAAACTTTCAAATCTATATTTGACTATTCAACAAAATTATTTACTATGAAAATGCATGGATAAAAATAAAATTATACTATGTGACATTGTTAAATTTGAGTCTTAAAGGGATACTCCACCCCAAAATGAACATTTTGTCATTAATCACTTACCCCCATGTCGTTCCAAACCCCTAAAAGCTTCGTTCATCTTCGGAACACAATTTAAGATATTTTGGATGAAAACCGGGAGGCTTGTGACTGTCCGATTGACTGCCAAGTAAATGACACTGTCAAGGTCCAGAAAAGTATGAAAGACATCGTCAGAATAGTCCATCTGCCATCAGAGGTTCAACCGTAACGTTATGAAGTGATGAATACTTTTTGTACGCGAAGAAAACAAAAATAACGACTCCTCTGTGTCTCTCCGCATCACCGTAGCACCATTTTGGAGAATATCTGCTGAACACAAGCAGCGTACGCTATTCTGTGTCAGCCGCGCTGCACGGATGCGCTGTTTTCGTTCAAATCAAAGCGTAAATACACAATATCTTAAATTGTGTTCCGAAGACGAACGAAGCTTTTAGGGGTTTGGAACGACATGGGGGTAAGTGATTAATGACAACATTTTCATTTTGGGGTGGAGTATCCCTTTAAAGTTCTTCATCCAAACATGACGACAATTCTGTCCTTATAGATGCAAATGAAACATTTCCAATTACTAAACTAATATGACTATTCAATGGAAACACTTTACAATAAAATTCAATTAGTTTACATTAGTTAATAAATTAGGTATCAAGCACTAGTGATTTTTTACAGCATTTATTAATCTCATGTTAATTTCGACATATACTTGCAAGATTTTATAAAAAAAATATTAATTGTATTATTGTTATTGTATATATATTGTATTAATGAATACGGCTTAAAGAACAGTACATTTTAATTATAATTATTAATGAACTAATTGTTGCACATTGAAACTAATGTAAACAAACTGAAACCAATTACAAAGTGTTACTGACTGCAATTTTCAAATTCCTCTAACATGTTCAATACCGATCTCTGTTTTATACATTCAAGAATTACATAAAACGTTTCAACTGTTATTTAGTTCATGATTCTGGAAATATCTAAACTGAATCAATGTATCCTAAACATCATAAAAAATAATTTATCACACAATACAAATGCTCAAATATTTGTGTTGTAATGATGTGGCAGAAGTGCCTTTTGACCTCAAAAGACAAACAAAGACCCCGAGAACCTTGATCCATCACACGTGTTAATTAGAGGCACATTGTAGACACTGTTAACACACATGCCATTAATTGGAGACCTGTTAAAAAGCTTCAGGCACCAATTCAGTCATTGCTCTGCTTTATGGGTCCTTCTGATGCTTGTGCAGATTCTAGAGAGATAAGGACACACCAAAACTACATCTTCTGCAACGTGAACTTGTCATTCTTGTTGTCAAAATGTCTTTATTCTCTCTTCTTTAAAAAGTTATTTCATGAAAATAATATTTTCGTTTAGTCAGTTTTTGTTTAAACCAACCCAAGGCAACCATCTGACTTGGACTAAATATTGCTGTTGCTATTGTGTGATAGTTGCTGTTTTGTGATAGCTGCTCAAATCCTTTCCAAAATAATCTTGCTTGATTGGTGGAAAAGCTATTTCTAAACAATCTTATGGCGATGAGAGAAATATCCATGAACAAACCAAACCGTGATGCTTAAATGTTTATCATCGCCGGGCATGCTGTAGTGGAAAAATTACTTATGCTGACAATAGCCAGCCGGAGAATTATCCTAAAGATGAGGGAACAATGTACGGATGCCAACAAATACAGAAAGTTCCATCAAAAGCCTGTGACATCACAGAGGGTCGCAGAGTGTTGCGTGACATCACTGAGGGTCGCAGAGCGCTCTGAGGATTCAGTCAAACTGAAGAAGTTGACTCATTCGGTCCTCCACAGAGGCTACTTTACAGGGCTTTCTCCTCTCAGCCGCAAAGACAGAATCACTGTCCACTTCCAAAAAGAGTTACAACAGGCGCATTGTGGAGCTGGCAAGCATGCGGAAGTGGTTGTTTGTTGTGGTAGGTCACAAATTAACAAGGACTTAAAGGATCAGAGGAGCAGCTTACTGTTCATTCACAGATATTATGAGACTGGCCTCAAGGGCTTCGTAGCTGAGAAGTGACATAGTGTCTCTTGAATGGTGACGGGCGAAACCAGGGAGAGTGGAGCATATGAGGAACTTGGTAAATCAGAGCTAAAGCAGTAAATCTTTAACAAAGCGGTCATCAGTTCACAGAGTTTGTACTTCATTCTGTAGGTGACAAAAGAGCTCAATATCGCAAAGCCTTGCAGAACAAAAGCAGGTTTAAAAAACCTGAACAGATGAAAATAAAAAAGCCACACGATTCAGTCAAAGCCTCTTTGTATTTTTCCAACCAAACTTCCATCCCATCTGCCATCTTCAAATATCCTTCCTTTGAATACCTTTTTACAACATCTTGCAATACACAAATTCATGTTGAACTGCAACAGACCTCAACACAAGTATCAGGACTCAACAATAAGAATGTTTAGACATTTTTGTGTTAGAAAAAATTCTCTTTACGTTTATCTAATAATTTCAACATCTTGTATCTTAGAAAAACCAAATTGCTCCGGTTTGCAAGGCAGTGGGTCTTATTGTTGAACCCTGTGTATTACATTCATAAAGAAATCTGTTCATACTTTGGATAGATAGCACTCATTTTGGCAGCTGCATAACCAGGTTTACAGGCTCCTTCACTGAGGTTTCCGTACTTGTACACCAACTCCGGTGGCCTGTAGACAGTTAGAGAGGAGAAGAAAGAGAAGGCATTCATTTTAATTAGACAGGATTGTAAATGTTAAACCTGACAGAAATATCACACAGAATAACTATGCTAAAGGGTAATGTTTAATCTGAGGTATATAGTTTTTATCTAGCCTGGCATATGATGGATGACATCTAGAGCAGGATGTGATGGATTACTTTTGAAAAACTCCGTTTATCGCTGATGTGTTAAATAAATGAAATAGTCAAACAATAGGAATGCAACTCATTTTGCTGGCTGCACAAACAGTGAGTGTTTATTTCATACTTTTGTTCTGAAAGAATGTTCCAAGCTCAAAACACACTCTAAAGATAGCATTTGTGACATGATGTTAACACAGCACAGAAAAAAAACATTTGACTTGCCCATCAGTTTTTTTTTTTTTATAGGAAAAAGGCAAAAACTTGTTACACACTTACAATGGAACTAGCAGGGCCAGAGTTCTGGGCTGTTTAAAAGCAGAAATGTGAAGTACTTAGACGAGTTACTCCATAAAAACAGTTTATTATTCTATGAAGCTATGAAGTTGCCTACTTTTCTAGATGAATAAACATCTGGTTATGCGTGACAGAAGTTTGTTCCATGCAAACAATGCTTAGAGAGAGCTATGCCATATAAACAGTGTAATGTTTAGAATATATATTTTTTAAATGTTTTAAAGTTTATTGCCTCCATTATAGGCACCTTACTGTAATAATTTAGTTTTAACTTTTTTCGGATCATGTAACATTAAGACTGGAGTAATGACTGCTAAAGATTCAGTTTTGCCATCACAGGAATAAAATACATTTTAAAATATATTAAAATAAAAGGAGTTATTTTAACTTGTAATATTTTTCACAATATTACTGTATTTTGATCAAATAAAACCTCAGATGCAACCTCAGTGATCGTAAGTGACTTATTTAAAAAACATTAAAAAAAAAAAACCTTCTGAATGGTAGTGTATAATTTATCAAAAAGTTGTAACAATAATGAAATATTGAGAATTCCTCTAAATGGATGGGGACAGCTGACATTCTCCTACCACCTGAACTGATCAGTGTCATTAATAACCTGCAGCAGTTCAAATAAACAGGTGAGGAGGACACAGGTCATGTCTGAGAGGCCAGTGGGCAGAGTGCGCGCAAGAAAGAGAGAGAGAGAGACAGAGAGGGAGAGGGAGGGAGGGGGAGAGAAAGAGAGAGAGAGAGAGAGAGAGTCTAGATAAAATGAAGACTATCAGAGACTGGAGGTGGGTGAGAATAGACACATGCTGGCTGGACCACCTTGTTAAATGGCAACTAAAGAAGCAACTGTGGAGAGTCTCAATATTGGATTAAAATCACTATCAGAAAACTGTATGAGCTCTTCTGAAGTGACAGTAACACATTTAAAAAAAAACTATGATCTCTGAGATTACATTGTTGATTAGAAAGCCGAAGCCCCAGGTTTCAACACCAAATCACATTGTCCTACACTAAGTACCTTTTCAACGGTTTAAATAAAAGCCACAAGACACTTATTTGCTGAAGCCTTCATTTTGATGAAGTGGTTGGCCCAAAGGGACAATGTCGTATTTTGTTGTCGTGACAGCTCTGAATCTTTAAGCAGCAGAGAGGATGGTGGATTGAGGCCAGCTGAATGATGAAGTGCACCACACAGACAGTTTTTGCTCACAGCGTCAATTAAATCTAAACTTGTCGAAGGCTTTGCTTATTGTATAATTGTCTTCTCTCACTGAGAAATTAGGGTGAGGTGAGAGTCTGAGAGTTTGGCTGCTTTAAAGATGAAATGTAAACATATACCTACCACACACAGACCTATAATACATCAC
Source organism: Sinocyclocheilus anshuiensis (assembly GCF_001515605.1). NCBI lineage: Eukaryota > Metazoa > Chordata > Actinopteri > Cypriniformes > Cyprinidae > Sinocyclocheilus > Sinocyclocheilus anshuiensis. Next base: position 260,377 of record NW_015539862.1, read on the forward strand.
ACCTTAACACCTCACACAAGGCCACTGGAACAGACACTGGTGGCACTGAATGAGGCCAAAAGCCTTTACTGCTTTTAAGACTTCTTAGTAACCTAGATTTTCATTTTATTTATATTTTATTATTTTTACAACAACTTATTCTTACAAAACTACCATTAAAAAATGTAAGCTGTTTTTTTAAAGAAATTAATACTTTTATTCAGTAAAGTCACATTAAATTGATTAAAAGTGACAGTAAACACATTTGAAAAAAGGGATAAAGTGTCACAGATTCCACTAAAATATTAAGCAGCACAACTGTTTTCCACTTTGATAAACTTTTCTTCAGCAGGAAATCAGCATTTCTGTAGGATCATGTGACACTGACGACTAGAGTAATGTCTGCTGAAAATTCAGCAATGTGAAAAAAAAAACTCTACTTTTAAATGGTAGTGTATATAACTTTTGTTGTATACAATTTATTCTGCAACAGCAATAACATTTGTATTTTTAGAAATCAATTTCTTGCACTTGAAGACAAATTAACTAAACTAGAGAAAGCATAAAGGTAATGTGGTGAAAAATAAATGGTTAATCATAAAATCCTAAATATATTTCTAATAATGTTTTTTTTTTGTAAAAAAAATAAATAATTCAAATGAATTTAAAAGACAGTTTGCTTTTGATCACTGTAATAACTTTTGATTTTAACTTTTTGATTTCAAGTCATTTTTCTCTCTATTGGTGAAATGTATAAGGAAGGAATTGTATACTACAGAATACTTACAGCTTTGTGTCCAGATTCAGCAAGAACCCTTGCATATCAAACACTGTGAAAAAAAATGACAATGAGCATTAATTCAGAACATCATCAGTCAAACAAAAAGAAAATGTAGATCGTCTCTTGTTATGCCTTCATCCTGCCAAAATGCATGTCTAGTGCATTTTGCGACAACTAAAGATGTTAATGTTAACATCCATACAGATCTCATAGTTATGTCATCATCTAAAGGATTTTAGTTTATGTAGTAGCAGCAGCGATATTAGATTAAACCAGCCAAACATTCCACGTTCAGCTGGGAAAATGTGTTAAAAAGCAGCTGTCCACCTATGCAGGCTTCATTAGACCATAGGTGTCTATGAGGTGTCAATAAAGCTAAGCCTTTTAATAAACGAGAGAGAGAGAGAGAGAGAGAGAGAGAGAGAGAGAGAGAGAGAGAGAGAGAGAGAGAGAGAAAAAAAAA
>NW_015539862.1:261647-263693 GCF_001515605.1 Sinocyclocheilus anshuiensis
AAGAGAGAGAGAGAGAGAGAGAGAGAGAGAAAACAAAAGTGTGAGTGGTGGAAAAAATGGAAAAAGTACTAAACCAAAACAGACTATTATGCTATGCATACTTAAGTTCTTAATTTCTTCAACAGTAATAGGTTTGTTTTTTTGCATGCTTGCTTGCGGTGATAGCCAGAGCAGTGCAGCTAGAAACAAACAGACATTTAACAAAAGACCAACAATTTACCAGGCAGACTGAAATGGCTCAGTAAAAAGATTGATGAACAGGTAAATGTGAATCAAAACATATGACATTAATTCAGCTGCTACATTCTCATTAGCATCAGTGAGGACAGCACTGCATATCATATGACACAAAGGCATGGAAAGGGAGAATTTGAGAACTCCACTGATGCTCAAGTCTCCAGACAGATGCTGCAGAATGGAGAGGAGGAGGAACTGGTTAGAAAGTGACCACTGCTGAAACCAAAAGGAACATTTAGCAGATGCTATTATTCACAGCAACTTGCAGTTGGCCATTTGCTGCAATAGACCCTCCAAGTATGTCTTAACTGTCTTGCTGAGGGGCTCCGCAGTAGTAGAGAAGTGTAATCTCAGTAACTCATCACCAGCAAACAAACTCCTAGATACCTGGGAGGCCAACCCTTTCAGATGGTACCCCAAGTCTTTGTTTACAACTTTACAGGGATGTAAAGTGGAATTGCAGGGAAAGAAAAAAAAAAGAAAAAAACAACAGGCCTCATTCATTAAACACAAGCAGAATTATTATTTTTTTACGCGCAAATCATTTGTAAAACTGTTCTGAAGTTTTCAGATTCATGAAAGTGTTCGTATTTTCAAAATGTTAGCTGGTATTAGATTACTAGTCAGTTATAAGCACCACTGGTATCTGCACGTTTAACTATCAATTCTGAGGTTTACGATACATTACGATACAATCAGGCGGACAGATATCGGAAAGGTCCATTTACTCATTTATTTACTAAAGTTTCATGAATGAGGCCCAATGTCTCTTTGAGGTCTGGTAGGTCTAATTTGGTTTAGCAGTGTGACATTGACAGCCTGCAATTCACTGTGATTTACAGTATATGTTCTGCAAGTCTTTGTAAAATGAAGGGTGAAAACTAATTTATATTACATATTTATAACAGCACATTCTGCCCTAGGCATAAAGACACTCATTCTGAGTTATGAAGGCTAAGATGTGGTTACTGCTATTGGATGTGTCTCAATGACTGTTTATACTTTTTATAAAATAAAAGTTATAAAAGTTATAAAAAAATATACCTGCTAATCGTTGTTATATTTTAATGGATTTACTTCAAATAAAAAAATCATGTTAACCAAGTAGTTTTTCTAAAATGCTTTTATAGAACTGTCTGTTAAACCCTGTCATGCAGTCACAATTTTCTTTTAAAAACAATAAAATTTAAATGATCTGTGATGTCATATAAAAACATTTCTTTGAAAAATTACCACATTTTTAAATAGGTTTCTCTTGGAGACTTTATCAACATTTCATTGTTTACACTTACACTGGGCTCAATAAGTTCAAATTTAACTCAGTTATGAAAAAAAAATGATTTTGGTAAAAAGCACAAGAATACTCATTGTAAATAAATGGAATTCACTGTCTATGGTGGTTATCAGTGCTTTGGGCCTGAAAATGTGATTTCTTTCAAGTTCAGTAGTAACCTTGTTAAATAAGATGGGAGGGGGGACATTTCCTGAAAATGACCCATGTACAGTATCTTTAGACCTTTTCACACCAAGTGTGACATTAAAAATGTTGAATAGAAACAATTGATTCTAATGCAGCTATTTACACCTGGAATTAACTTTTGCTGTCAATTTTGTGTTGTGAGTGTGTTGAATATTTTCTGTTTCACCTGGTGATGAAAGCACACCAACCAAAAAGACTGACTGCATATGAACTACCATTTAAAAGTTTGGGGTTAGCAAGATTTTTTTCAAGTTTTTGAAAGAAAATCTGTTATGCTCACTAAGGCTGCATTTATTTGGTCAAAAATATTGTATGTATGTATGTATGTA
>NW_015539862.1:263835-267120 GCF_001515605.1 Sinocyclocheilus anshuiensis
ACACACACATGGCTGTCAGTCGATTAAAAATGTTTTATCTAATTACATGATGTGAAGATTCATTATTCTAATTTTTGCTAATTAAAATTGGCTGTGAAAATACCCCCAAAAGATAATTTAAAGCCATTACTGATTTAAATTAGAAAAGTATCAAGTAGATACTAAAAAAATTACCAACATAAAATTTATTACATAAATGTTTAGGCTACAACAGCCTAAGATAAACTATGGAGCATAAAAGAAGATAATTTGAGAAACATCTCAGTATTTTTTTGTTCATACAATGAAAGTAATTGTCAACAAAATCAGCTTGGTTACAAACAGTCTTCAAAATACTTTCTTTTATGTTCCACGAAAGAAAGTAAGTGTTACAGGTTTGAAACGACATGAGCGTGAGTAAATGATAACAGTTTTTTTTTTTTTTGGTTAACTATCCATTTTTTAATGTAATGATACTTACAAGAAACTAAAACTGCCAGAAGGTGGTGGTAAATATCTTTGAGTAAATCATCAGGTCATTCCTTCATTCGTGGATTCATTCAGGAATTAAGTAAACTTTGGCCCTGCCCCTTCCTCGGAGTCCACACTTTCGTGAAGTCTGCCGCAGAGCTCGCCTCAGTGCAGGCTTGGCAGAAGTGTGCATCAAGGTTGCATAGTGGCTGCAAAGGGAGCGCTCGCGAGCACCCTTCTGAAAGCTAAAATGACCAATGGGACACCCTGCGGTCTCGTGGACTTAACGGACATGCGTATGCGACGGCCTTTATAGGTCCGCAAGATCACAAGTGCACATGAAGTGTGCCATTTGGGACAGGGCCTTTATGAATGTGCCACTGAATCACTGGTTCACCGGATTCGTTCAAAAAGCAGATTCACCACCGAGTTGCTCAGAGACGCACAATTCTGCTGTGACTTTATAGGTTATATTATTGTTGGAATAACTGAGCAAAAACAGAAAATATTGCAAATATTTGCACTCGTGCTATTCGGGACAAAACTTGTGTGGTATTGCTCTCACTGCTCGTGTGATATCATTGTGTGTGTGTATAAAACAAAACACTGCAGTTATTGTGCCTGTCGTTATTTAGAAACTTGTCAGGCATATAGCGGGCCACCATGCAGGTATAGGTGTCTATCCTGGCCAGTGTGAGCTTATTGAGCACCACCTGTTGTTCTGGCACGAATTTGATTTATTATCTTGATATTTGCCACACTTTCAGTGTGAAAAGACTTTAATTGGTTTGTTTTTTGTTCGTTCTCATATTGTGTTTGGTGTGAAAGGGTCTTTCGTGTGTAATGTATTAGAGGACATTATCTCAGGACTACCAGGCCTGCTGGGGTTCTCATGTTGACCAGAGTGCACTCTTTGCAGCGAGGCTGTACCTGAGCCTACTATTCGTCCCACGGAGACAGGGCCCTCCACCACCGGCTCTGAAACACAAGACCATCAGTTAGGCCCGGTGGTTCTGTGCTTGATACAATATTCTGGAAACTTTAAGGTCACGCTCAATGACCCTCAGGCAAAACCCTCAATGCCCAACCTATTCCAAACAGTATGAGCTAGAAAGCTGCATTAGTTCCAGGAATTACATGAGGTTGAAGAAAGTTTAGGATGCCCATCACCATAATTTCCAGTTGATACCATTGGCTGCCTGTGCAGTAAAATTTTGATTAAAAAAAAACAAAACACTCCAGAGAGATTGGGTGTTAGTGCCCACTGGGAAGCCCATTGATTATTTCACCAGTCCCTAATAATTGCCACAACGGAAGGAGCGGTGGAGAGTTTCTACCTTTGGTCACAGTGGATTTGACAGAAACACTAGTGACTTTACTGACTTTTACTGTGGGCTCCACATCTTTATCTGTGAAACAAGAGAGTTATGAATTAGCAGACCTGCTAAAATATTTGAAAGTCAAACAGCTGATAATGAGGGTTAACTTTTTCAACATGTGCAAACCAGAAACACACATCACCATACAGTGCTTTCAGAAAGTTTTAAGTTTGCATGCCACAGAACTTTTTTCCAAAATGGACAAAACAGATTTAAGACCAACTTTGAAAATCATGAGAGTAAGTCTTTAACATAACACTATGTCTCCACTGCACCAAAGCAACATGTCATCTTACAATATTCACTAATATGGACCAATCATCTGTAAGTTTGATGCTAGACTTTAGCAACATTAAAACTTTAGCCTATTGAAACTTATTTTTTGCCTAGGTTATTTTATATTATCATATTTTACACAATGTATGTATTGCTACTACTGCATATAGAGCTCAAAGCAAAGATGATTTAAATTAGAAGGCCAGACAGCAGAAGAAGAAAAAAAACAAAATCACAAGATAATGAATTAAATAATTAATATATTATTTAAGGATAAACTTTGAAGCAAAAACCTCAATATTTGTAACAATATTTTTTCAGACAAACAAGAAAAAGTGTAGCTCTTAGGGTTGGGTATCGTTTGGGTTTTTTTCGATACCGGTGCCAAATTGATACTTTTAAAAAGGTTCCGGTGCCTAATCGGTGCCTGAACCGATACTTATTTAAAAAAAATTAAAAAATAAATAAAAATTCCCCAAAAAATGATGGATTGGCCATTAGCACTATAAACACGTGATGTCAGTTTCATTCATACTGGACACCAGAGGGCGCCCTCGCACAGAAAATCCACATATCCAGTCACAAAAGTAGCAAAACTCATGACCCTCCAGGAAATCCCTTATATGGACAAAGGCATTGCTGTAACTGAGTAACGGAACATATAAACATTTTGAATGATAAAACAAAGACAATAAACACTCGACTGCGACAATATAGTTAAATTGATACTTTTAAAACGGTTCCGGTGCCTAATCGGTGCCTGAACCGATACTTATTTAAAAAAAATTAAAAAATAAATAAAAATTCCCCAAAAAATGATGGATTGGCCATTAGCACTATAAACACGTGATGTCAGTTTCATTCATACTGGACACCAGAGGGCGCCCTCGCACAGAAAATCCACATATCCAGTCACAAAAGTAGCAAAACTCATGACCCTCCAGGAAATCCCTTATATGGACAAAGGCATTGCTGTAACTGAGAGTTGGATTTGTATTTTTTAGAGCTTTCCGACTTGAGTTCACGTGCATTTTCTGAGTCGGGAAATTATTTTTCACGTGTGGTGCCAGTGATGATGCTTCTTATGTCCGTTTTCGGAGAACCAGATGACAAATATTTAAATCGATCGCTCAGGCATGGCACCGAAATGAGGCACCGAAATCTGCGTTCGGATTCGGTT
>NW_015539862.1:267313-272313 GCF_001515605.1 Sinocyclocheilus anshuiensis
TAAAAAAAAAAAGACAAAAAAAAAAAAAGGAAATCGTCATCAGTTAACTATCTGATCTTTTAGAAGACAGCTTCACTAAATACAGTATAATGGGATCTTTCTAGTTTTAATGCAACATGAGGCTTGGGTGTAACAGCTCTTCTATGAACCTGAATCTGGGGAGATTCTATCATTCCTCCCTTAATAACACATTATACAGAAGGAGCATCTGTAAAATAAAACTAATTTTCAGGCATCTGTACAGATTCTCTATGATTCAAACTGAAGTCAAACTATGTGAACTGTAAGACCTTCTGGCAAACACCTTTCTAAACAAGGCCCAACTTATTTATCACTAGTGGAGCTTTTTAAGCAGTGTCATGGCATCTTTTTTTAATACATCTGCTAAATATACAAATGTTATCATACTTCCAAGCATCGTATTTGCGTGTTTCGGTAACTCTACAGCAATCAAACCAGAGCACTGGGTTCTTGCCTATTCCTTGCCATTTATCATCAAAATAGGGTTGCGTTTCCTTCCCTCATAGCCTTTTCAGAGCCATTTATTGTGATTTGTCTTTACAATGTGTCCTAAAGTGCCTTTCATAACAGGGGTTAGGTTCAAAGAAACCCATCCCAGGTTCACAAAATTTTCCAAAATAAACTGGGCGCAGCTGTCGAAATGTGCCGTTTATAATTAATCTAACTTTTTCCACAGAGGTTCAAGATACCGAAGTCAGCGAAGGCAAACATGAATTGAACAAACTGAGAATAGCTTGCCTGCTGAACACTAAATAATCTCAGAGACTGTACATGGGGAGAGGAATAAATTAAGAAACCTGCCAAATTAATTTCCTCAGCTGCGTTTCTGAGACCCAATAAGAAATCATTAATCAATAAAACGTCAAAATAATTGCAGCAACCAAATAGTTATTTGCTTCATCATTGGTCAGACTCTTTTATACAAGAAATGAAAACATGTTCTTCTGTCTTATCAAGTAGAACATCAATCATATTTATACTATTTACACATTTCTGGCCCCTTTGCAGATCAGGAACATGAGGACGGTTCTTACCCCTTTTCCAACAGCATGCTAAAGTACTTTAGTGTTACTGTTGTACATGATAAACATCCTCTTGCTCTGGTGTGTGTGTGTGTGTGTGTGTGTGTGTGTGAGTGAGTGAGTGAGTGAGAGAGTGAGAGAGTGAGAGAGAGAGAAGTAAAGCCACCTTTTCACTAGCTCCTACATTACCATTACTGTAGATTGTCTCATTCCGCACCCTAGTGGCAGTTGCATGGGACATTCAAATTGGTAGTGAAGCTACTCTCCACTTAAATTCATTGGTAAAATTAATAAATAATGAATGTGAATATATCCACAAAAAATAAATAAATAAATAAATGCAGTATGTTTTATAGGGCTAATCAATGTAAATATTTATTTAACAATTATGAAATTATTACAGACAATTATTCAAAACAGCCCATTTTACAGAAGTTCAAAGAAAAATGTTTCATTGGAATCTCATGATTTGATTGTAACACATCACATTCAGCCTGGCTGAAAAATATTTCAACGTGGCCAAAACTCAAATAGTGTTTGAAAATTCTGCATATACATATGATTGGAACTAAAAATCTACTTTATAATATTTTATATTTTTATGCATAATATGAAATGCATGTAAATGACATAGAATCAACATCTTTAAATTAATAGTTTTATATTTCTCTATTGTTTTTATTTTGATTGTCATTAACATAGCTAATTGGGGTTGTATTTATTTTTCGTCATTAAAATGAAGTACACAGCCTTGTACCCCCACTCCAATCAAAGTTTGTAATGTTTTGATTAATCTCATAGCTGGTTGGTTTGGTTCATGGCTTTTAACTAAAAAATCCTTATGGGAAAATTACTTGCGGAATGAAGGTTTCTGAAAAAGTGGGCAGGCACTGTTGCAATGTCCAATAATATCTAAAGTGCAATAGAACTATTTAACTAACATGCATTGAACTATAGTTAAACTTACAATGATGGTTTTATCATCTTAGTGTTGTTTTTCAAAACGTTATTAATACACCAGTGTTGTTAAAATCGTTTTTAGAAAGAGAAATGGTCATTGAAGCATTCATACATTAATAAGTCTTTCCAGCGCCCACTGTGAATCTGACCCTGTACTGTGATGCTCTCCCTCCCTCTAGTGGCTGAAAATGGTTGCAGTGAAATTAAAACGTAAACAGCATCTTGTTTTGGGATTCACCTAATAAAAACAACAGCACTGTAATGGAAGAACATTAAAGACCTCACTTTTAACATTAATATCTCTGCAACCTTTCATTAGACAAGTACAAAGTCTGTGTCTTTGTCTGTGTCTCTACAGTATGTCCCTACTCTTGATGTCTATAAAGGTTCATGGATCATGACACTACTTATTTCCAAAATAAAAATATGCAAAACAAAACTAAACAAACAAACAAAAATAAGATATGCCTACAGAAAATATAAAAGGTAAAAGTCGCTTTTCCACTGTCTCCGACATTTGGATGCGATTGTCGTATTTCTCCCCCTAGCGGCAGTCGCACAGAACTTTCAAACTGGTCGTGAAGCAACCGTCAAGCCGCCTTTCCACCGTCTCCAACATTTGGATACGATTGTTGAATTTCTCCTCCTAGTGGTAGTCGCACAGAATTATTTCTGTCATAATTATTCTAAAGCGACATTTTACAGAAATAGTGCTTTCAGAATAACGTTAAAGTGGAAAAATATTGGTAATTCGGACCTCGTGCTCACAGTTTTGAGTAGAATACATCACATCCGGTCGGGCGGTCGCATACGGTCTAGCCGCAGAAGTTCAAATATTTTAACGCATCCGAAGCTCAAATCGGATCCGAATTTCCGCATTTGCATATGATCGGAACTCCACGCAGCTCCTGCACTACTCTCCATTGGAAATTAATGACTTCCGGTCTATCGCTTGTCGTTTGTCGGAGATGGTGGAAAGGCGGCTTCACCCTCGGCTTATCATCATGGCAAAATGTAAGCTTTTAATGAATATAATGAATGTATGAATATATCCACACATAAACAAATGACTCCCCAAATAAAAACACAGTAGTTTTATGGGGCTAATCAACATTAGAGGCTAATCCTATTATGCTTTTTCACTTTTTGAATTTTAGTCAGTGTGTAGTGTGTTTGGGCATAAAAAATATCTACAAAGTTACAAATCTCAAAGTCCACTCCAAAGGGAGATATTTCGTTTTTAAAAAAATAATTTTTCAAGAACTACAACGAACGGCTCATTTGGACTACAGCGTTGTTTTCCGGGGTTTTGTGATGTCACAAAGCGTCCCATTAGAATATCATTCAAATAATTCCCGCCTACGGAATTCGAATGGTTGGGGGGTGCGGAGGGGCGAGGTCGTGGTTAGAATGCTTGGTTGAGTGCATCAGACAAGACGACGATGACGAAGAAGTGCTGCTGCAGAGTTAGTACATCAGAGAAAACGATGAAGAAGAAGAGCTGCTGTAGCGTCAAGTTTTCACCGTGTCGAAGAAACACTGTTTTTTTTTTTTTCATAAATTGCTGACAGTACAATACTGGACAATGATGTGCAATAGAACTATTTAACTAACATGCATTGAACTATAGTTAAACTTACAATGATGGTTTTATCATCTTAGTGTTGTTTTTCAAAACGTTATTAATACACCAGTGTTGTTAAAATCGTTTTTAGAAAGAGAAATGGTCATTGAAGCATTCATACATTAATAAGTCTTTCCAGCGCCCACTGTGAATCTGACCCTGTACTGTGATGCTCTCCCTCCCTCTAGTGGCTGAAAATGGTTGCAGTGAAATTAAAACGTAAACAGCATCTTGTTTTGGGATTCACCTAATAAAAACAACAGCACTGTAATGGAAGAACATTAAAGACCTCACTTTTAACATTAATATCTCTGCAACCTTTCATTAGACAAGTACAAAGTCTGTGTCTTTGTCTGTGTCTCTACAGTATGTCCCTACTCTTGATGTCTATAAAGGTTCATGGATCATGACACTACTTATTTCCAAAATAAAAATATGCAAAACAAAACTAAACAAACAAACAAAAATAAGATATGCCTACAGAAAATATAAAAGGTAAAAGTCGCTTTTCCACTGTCTCCGACATTTGGATGCGATTGTCGTATTTCTCCCCCTAGCGGCAGTCGCACAGAACTTTCAAACTGGTCGTGAAGCAACCGTCAAGCCGCCTTTCCACCGTCTCCAACATTTGGATACGATTGTTGAATTTCTCCTCCTAGTGGTAGTCGCACAGAATTATTTCTGTCATAATTATTCTAAAGCGACATTTTACAGAAATAGTGCTTTCAGAATAACGTTAAAGTGGAAAAATATTGGTAATTCGGACCTCGTGCTCACAGTTTTGAGTAGAATACATCACATCCGGTCGGGCGGTCGCATACGGTCTAGCCGCAGAAGTACAAATATTTTAACGCATCCGAAGCTCAAATTGGATCCGAATTTCCGCATTTGCATATGATCGGAACTCCACGCAGCTCCTGCACTACTCTCCATTGGAAATTAATGACTTCCGGTCTATCGCTTGTCGTTTGTCGGAGATGGTGGAAAGGCGGCTTCACCCTCGGCTTATCATCATGGCAAAATGTAAGCTTTTAATGAATATAATGAATGTATGAATATATCCACACATAAACAAATGACTCCCCAAATAAAAACACAGTAGTTTTATGGGGCTAATCAACATTAGAGGCTAATCCTATTATGCTTTTTCACTTTTTGAATTTTAGTCAGTGTGTAGTGTGTTTGGGCATAAAAAATATCTACAAAGTTACAAATCTCAAAGTCCACTCCAAAGGGAGATATTTCGTTTTTAAAAAAATAATTTTTCAAGAACTACAACGAACGGCTCATTTGGACTACAGCGTTGTTTTCCGGGGTTTTGTGATGTCACAAAGCGGCCCATTAGAATATCATTAAAATAATTCCCGCCTACG
>NW_015539862.1:273428-281293 GCF_001515605.1 Sinocyclocheilus anshuiensis
GCTGAACACTAAATAATCTCAGAGACTGTACATGGGGAGAGGAATAAATTAAGAAACCTGCCAAATTAATTTCCTCAGCTGCGTTTCTGAGACCCAATAAGAAATCATTAATCAATAAAACGTCAAAATAATTGCAGCAACCAAATAGTTATTTGCTTCATCATTGGTCAGACTCTTTTATACAAGAAATGAAAACATGTTCTTCTGTCTTATCAAGTAGAACATCAATCATATTTATACTATTTACACATTTCTGGCCCCTTTGCAGATCAGGAACATGAGGACGGTTCTTACCCCTTTTCCAACAGCATGCTAAAGTACTTTAGTGTTACTGTTGTACATGATAAACATCCTCTTGCTCTGGTGTGTGTGTGTGTGTGTGTGTGTGTGTGTGTGTGAGTGAGTGAGTGAGAGAGTGAGAGAGTGAGAGAGAGAGAAGTAAAGCCACCTTTTCACTAGCTCCTACATTACCATTACTGTAGATTGTCTCATTCCGCACCCTAGTGGCAGTTGCATGGGACATTCAAATTGGTAGTGAAGCTACTCTCCACTTAAATTCATTGGTAAAATGAATAAATAATGAATGTGAATATATCCACAAAAAATAAATAAATAAATAAATGCAGTATGTTTTATAGGGCTAATCAATGTAAATATTTATTTAACAATTATGAAATTATTACAGACAATTATTCAAAACAGCCCATTTTACAGAAGTTCAAAGAAAAATGTTTCATTGGAATCTCATGATTTGATTGTAACACATTACATTCAGCCTGGCTGAAAAATATTTCAACGCGGCCAAAACTCAAATAGTGTTTGAAAATTCTGCATATACATATGATTGGAACTAAAAATCTACTTTATAATATTTTATATTTTTATGCATAATATGAAATGCATGTAAATGACATAGAATCAACATCTTTAAATTAATAGTTTTATATTTCTCTATTGTTTTTATTTTGATTGTCATTAACATAGCTAATTGGGGTTGTATTTATTTTTCGTCATTAAAATGAAGTACACAGCCTTGTACCCCCACTCCAATCAAAGTTTGTAATGTTTTGATTAATCTCATAGCTGGTTGGTTTGGTTCATGGCTTTTAACTAAAAAATCCTTATGGGAAAATTACTTGCGGAATGAAGGTTTCTGAAAAAGTGGGCAGGCACTGTTGCAATGTCCAATAATATCTAAAGTGCAATAGAACTATTTAACTAACATGCATTGAACTATAGTTAAACTTACAATGATGGTTTTATCATCTTAGTGTTGTTTTTCAAAACGTTATTAATACACCAGTGTTGTTAAAATCGTTTTTAGAAAGAGAAATGGTCATTGAAGCATTCATACATTAATAAGTCTTTCCAGCGCCCACTGTGAATCTGACCCTGTACTGTGATGCTCTCCCTCCCTCTAGTGGCTGAAAATGGTTGCAGTGAAATTAAAACGTAAACAGCATCTTGTTTTGGGATTCACCTAATAAAAACAACAGCACTGTAATGGAAGAACATTAAAGACCTCACTTTTAACATTAATATCTCTGCAACCTTTCATTAGACAAGTACAAAGTCTGTGTCTTTGTCTGTGTCTCTACAGTATGTCCCTACTCTTGATGTCTATAAAGGTTCATGGATCATGACACTACTTATTTCCAAAATAAAAATATGCAAAACAAAACTAAACAAACAAACAAAAATAAGATATGCCTACAGAAAATATAAAAGGTAAAAGTCGCTTTTCCACTGTCTCCGACATTTGGATGCGATTGTCGTATTTCTCCCCCTAGCGGCAGTCGCACAGAACTTTCAAACTGGTCGTGAAGCAACCGTCAAGCCGCCTTTCCACCGTCTCCAACATTTGGATACGATTGTTGAATTTCTCCTCCTAGTGGTAGTCGCACAGAATTATTTCTGTCATAATTATTCTAAAGCGACATTTTACAGAAATAGTGCTTTCAGAATAACGTTAAAGTGGAAAAATATTGGTAATTCGGACCTCGTGCTCACAGTTTTGAGTAGAATACATCACATCCGGTCGGGCGGTCGCATACGGTCTAGCCGCAGAAGTACAAATATTTTAACGCATCCGAAGCTCAAATTGGATCCGAATTTCCGCATTTGCATATGATCGGAACTCCACGCAGCTCCTGCACTACTCTCCATTGGAAATTAATGACTTCCGGTCTATCGCTTGTCGTTTGTCGGAGATGGTGGAAAGGCGGCTTCACCCTCGGCTTATCATCATGGCAAAATGTAAGCTTTTAATGAATATAATGAATGTATGAATATATCCACACATAAACAAATGACTCCCCAAATAAAAACACAGTAGTTTTATGGGGCTAATCAACATTAGAGGCTAATCCTATTATGCTTTTTCACTTTTTGAATTTTAGTCAGTGTGTAGTGTGTTTGGGCATAAAAAATATCTACAAAGTTACAAATCTCAAAGTCCACTCCAAAGGGAGATATTTCGTTTTTAAAAAAATAATTTTTCAAGAACTACAACGAACGGCTCATTTGGACTACAGCGTTGTTTTCCGGGGTTTTGTGATGTCACAAAGCGTCCCATTAGAATATCATTCAAATAATTCCCGCCTACGGAATTCGAATGGTTGGGGGGTGCGGAGGGGCGAGGTCGTGGTTAGAATGCTTGGTTGAGTGCATCAGACAAGACGACGATGACGAAGAAGTGCTGCTGCAGAGTTAGTACATCAGAGAAAACGATGAAGAAGAAGAGCTGCTGTAGCGTCAAGTTTTCACCGTGTCGAAGAAACACTGTTTTTTTTTTTTTTTCATAAATTGCTGACAGTACAATACTGGACAATGATGTAATTTGCAGAACTTACACTTCAATTATGAGACTATGGTATAAATAAATTCAACTGTATAACAGTTTCACTGCAATTCATGTTATGTTATGTTAGAATTAAAGAACAATAAACATAATACATATTACCGTTGTACATAGTAAATGCACTTATTTTTAAGCGGTTGTTGACATCGTATCTAAAACGTGATTTAGCCAACAAAAAAACAATAACGTTACCACTCTAATATGTCTTGCGATATCCGTGCGTGCAAAGATTCTGCACGATCCTCTTGTTCAATATTCTCAGGGTCTGAATCCGGCTCAAATTGATATGGCAATATTGATGCCATCCTTAACTATACCGGAGCAGACGGAACTTGCTACTTTGGCAAGGGGCGGGGCAGTACTGAAACACCATCTAGCTGCTCGCCAATCACTACGCACTGGGGCAGCTAACCAATCACAACACATTTCGTTTTTTTCGAAAGGCGGGCCTTCATTAAAACCCAGAACTAATCGAGCCGTTTGTGCCAGGCTGGGGAAAAAGGTATTTTAATAATGTAAATTATGTGAAAAATAATGCGTTTTTCGAAACACCAAGCATGAGAGCATGTTCTAGTACACCCCCAAAACAAAATCAAGACTTTGTAAAAGAGCATAATAGGACCCCTTTAATAATTATAAAATAATTAGTTCTGCCATAATTACCGGTATTATAAACCGCCATTTTACAGAAATAGTGTTTTCAGAATAACGTTAAAGTGGAAAAATATTGTTAATTCGGACCTCGCGCTCATAGTTTTGATTAGAATACATCACATCCGGTCAGGCGGTAGCATACGGTCTAGCCACAGAAGTTCAAATATTTTAACGCATCCGAAGCTCAAATCGGATCCAAATTTTCCGCACACGCATATGATCGGAACTCCATGCTAGGCCTGTCACGATAACAACTTTTTGTTGTGCGATATATTGCCCCAGAAATAATTGCGATAAGCGATATTATTGTCATTTTAAAGACCATTTTATGCCACTGAATATATAATCATAATGTAACAGCATAATAATGCAAGATCTACAGATTTTTCCCTTACCTTCTTTTCTCTGTAAATGAAGGGTGCACACTATTGCTGAAAAACACAATCACTACTTAGCAGTCAGATGTCCGTCAGATCCCTAAACAAGGCCATATCTGCAGATGAAATTTCTTTGTAGAAGCTTTTTTAAAATTTGAAGTAGCACCTCATGACTACACCACGTTATGTACGAGAAGCTGAAAACAGCCGCAAGTGGAATGTACAAAACATGGTGACATTAATTTTTAAGTAAATATAATGTGAGATAGATTGCATCACCAAAAATGATTGAGGTCATGTACATATATTGCGCGATAAGTCGATATATTGATTATTGCGACAGGCCTACTCCACGCAGCTCCCGCACTACTCTCCATTGGAAATGAGATAGTGGAAAGGCTGAGGGATTGCAATTTTATATATTCAAATCAGGAACACAACATGAAGCACACTTCATAACGTTTTATTATTTTTTCAGACTGACACTATAGATCTAATTAAAAATACCCTGCTAAAAATGGTGAATAAAAATGGTTGTTTTACTAAATGCCTGATTGATCTCCTGAATGAATCCCCTCAATAAAGACACAGAACAAAACTGTATCAGGATTTGTACAATACCCAATACAAGTGTCAAAGTTCACACATTTCACAATTGGATTTGAAAGCATCTCAACTCATACTATGATATGTCTACTCTGAATCACCAACAAAAACAGGAGGGTTTATTGACCTGGCATCAGTGGCTCCACTTGTTTTCATTCTGGGAAAATTTAATCTTAAAAAATTAAATTAAAGCACCTAAACTTGTTGCTGTCAGCCAGCACGTTTGTTATTTCTGCTTTCAATTAATCAACTTTTTAAATAACTTAAATATATGTGTTCAATTTTATAAATAATATATTAATTTCTAAATATACAGTGGGTACGGAAAGTATTCAGACCCCCTTCAATTTTTCACTCTTTGTTATATTGCAGTTTGGCCGGATGGCCAGCTCTAGGAAGGGTTCTGGTCGTCCCAAACGTCTTCTATTTAAGGATTATGGAGGCCACTGTGCTCTTAGGAACCTTAAGTGCAGCGGAATTTTTTTTGTAACCTTGGCCAGATCTGTGCCTTGCCACAATTCTGTCTCTGAGCTCTTCAGGCAGTTCCTTTGACCTCATGATTCTCATTTGCTCTGACATGCACTGTGAGCTGTAAGGTCTTATATAGACAGGTGTGTGGCTTTCCTAATCAAGTCCAATCAGTATAATCAAACACAGCTGGACTCAAATGAACGTGTAGAACCATCTCAAGGATGATCAGAAGAAATGGACAGCACCTGAGTTAAATATATGAGTGTCACAGCAAAGGGTCTGAATACTTAGGACCATGTGATATTTCAGTTTTTCTTTTTTAATAAATCTGCAAAAATGTCAACAATTCTGTGTTTTTCTGTCAATATGGGGTGCTGTGTGTACATTAATGAGGAAAAAAAATTAACTTAAATGATTTTAGCAAATGGCTGCAATATAACAAAGAGTGAAAAATTGAAGGGGGTCTGAATACTTTCCGTACCCACTGTATATATATTTTTTTTTTTAAAGAATCACAATGCATCTGAATCGATACAGTAACAAAAAATGTGACAAAAAAGACACCTTATTTTAAAACATATCTATGCATATTTGTTTTTAAATGTTTGAGTTTGCCAACATTAGTGTAAGGTCTAAAACATGCAAAAAAAAAAAATTAATAATATAAATGCTGGTCTTGATTTACCCAGTTACTATTAACTTGCTTTTGAAAGTACTTTGCTCATGCTAATTCACAGTGATGTTACATTGTTTGGTTTTGGTGTACAAGATTTTTATGGATAAGTGATTTAGCCAAATCAGGAGTGGGGCAATAATATGGCTCTCCCATTATTATTTTTTTATATACAATATGAGGTTCACAATTTGAAAACTCTCAATTTGATATAACACTTAAATGACACAGTACGACAGAAAATTGTGTTTATTTTTAGAAAATATCGAAGGGTGTCCAATACCACCAGCTTTGATTCTTTTTGACTGACTCACTAAAAAGAACTGGCACAAGTGCAATTTGTTTCCAAATTGGACATCACAGTTTGGGCTGTGTTTGGTGCAGGAAACAATGGCATGCATCTAATGACATGACATCAGATAAAAATCTTCAAAAATGGTTTGAGAATTTGAGAATATTTCCTGCATGTAAAAGATCACATTCGTCTGTGTCTTGTCAGTAACCCATGTGCTGCTTTATTACTTGACATGTAAGTCTGGTGAGATCAGTGCAGATGCAGCATTCTCAATATCCATGTCTGCAGCCATGTCCAAACCAGTAGCGGCTCCTGGCCAAAAATTTAGGTGGGGCAGTTTCTGGGTCGTATCCATGAGCGCACAGGGAACTGGGTTATTTAACAAAACAAATACAAACAAACTATTTACATAAACTATTTTTTTTTTATCGTTTTTGTTTATTTATTTATTTAGTATTGTTGTTGATATTATTCATTTTATTTGTAGGCCTACTTTTGCTATTCTTTCCCTTTCTAGAACGTAGAAATTTTGTAGGCTATATTTACAGGCTATTTACATGAGCATGTTAAAACTAAATGATTTATGCTTTCATTCTAATTTGATCATTTATTTGTATAAGAATTTGGCCCGCCGTTGCTTCATATTAGCAAATTTTCCGATGACTGCTTTGCTGAATTCGGGGATATCATGTGTTAAACGTTTTTCTATTGAAAGCATCGCCAAAGCATTAAGTCTTTCCTGGGACATTGTGTTGTTTCGCAGAAATGTTTTAATTCGTTTAAGTGTGGAGAAACATTTCTCAGACTCAGCAGTTGTCATTGGCGTTGTGATCAGTACACGTAGGAGTTTGACTGTTTCTGTTAGCACATCGTTCAAATTATTTCTGTTTATAAATGTGAAAAATGTGGTTGCACCTCCGCATGCATGGAAGTCTGAATTGTTATAAATCAGCAAGAGCTCTGTGTGGAGTCGTTCATTTATCATATAGGGTACGCATCTACAGCCTTTTTCAAGATCTCTTTAGGGAATTTGTTTGAAAATTCACAATAACGCGAGTTGTCAAATAAGATCGCAGCCGACAGATGACCTGTGAAATCAAACCTCTCTTTGGCATTGGCTATTACAGTGTCGCAAACTTCATATGCGATCTGCTGTAAATTGGGTGCGCACTTTCATTTAGGCTGAGCATCCACGCCAGTATATTTTGCGCACAGAGATGGAATATCATCGCGGATTTTGCCTATGGAATCCACAAAACTTCTTGTAACTCTGTGTGCCTCTACTGCGTCAATTCCTCTCATTTGAAGCTGTGCATAAAGGATGTCAACACGGGGCATAATTAATTGAAACGGATCCAAAAAGAAGAGAAATTTGTGATCGGAAAGCATTCGACAGAAACCTTTAGCCTCCCTAACAGTGACTGAATCAAAGCCTCGAAATGACAGGATAGATTCAAAACATTCCAGTAGAATGGCTTGATTTTCATAAACTGTACTGACAGCACGGCTGCTAAAATTCCATCGTGTCTGAGATGACCGTGGTAGCCGTTTCCCTACTATTTCATCCAAAACTGCTGTTCTTTTTGGGGATCTCGAAAAAAAAGATGAAAAACCACCAAGATCAGAGAAGAAACATCGGACAGGTGCCATACCGGAAACAGCATGCTCCATTATCAGATTTAATTGGTGTGCATAGCAATGCACAAAATGTGCATTCGGGTAAACGTCCTGTAATTTCTTACGCACTCCTCCAGATGCTCCTCTCATCACATTAGCTCCGTCAAATGTTTGTGCAGTAAGTCTCCCCTTGTCAAATTCACTGTCAGGAGAGCAAACTACACGCAACTGCTATATCACCCTGAAGACTGGTTGCCCACTGAAGCTAAGCAGGGTTGAGCCTGGTCAGTACCTGGATGGGAGACCTCCTGG
>NW_015539862.1:281592-289496 GCF_001515605.1 Sinocyclocheilus anshuiensis
GTATATTTTGCGCACAGAGATGGAATATCATCGCGGATTTTGCCTATGGAATCCACAAAACTTCTTGTAACTCTGTGTGCCTCTACTGCGTCAATTCCTCTCATTTGAAGCTGTGCATAAAGGATGTCAACACGGGGCATAATTAATTGAAACGGATCCAAAAAGAAGAGAAATTTGTGATCGGAAAGCATTCGACAGAAACCTTTAGCCTCCCTAACAGTAACTGAATCAAAGCCTCGAGACGACTGGATAGATTCAAAACATTCCAGTAGAATGGCTTGATTTTTATAGACCGTACTGACAGCACGGCTGCTAAATTTCCAACGTGTCTGAGATGACCGTGGTAGCCGTTTCCCTACTATTTCATTCAGAACTGCTGTTCTTTTTGGGGATCTCGAAAAAAAAGATGAAAAACCACCAAGATCCAAGAAGAAACATCGGACAGGTGCCATTCCAGAAACAGCATGCTCCATTATCAGATTTAATTGGTGTGCATAGCAATGCACAAAATGTGCATTCGGGTAAACGTCCTGTAATTTCTTACGCACTCCTCCAGATGCTCCTCTCATCACATTAGCTCCGTCAAATGTTTGTGCAGTAAGTCTCCCCTTGTCAAATTCACTGTCAGGAGAGCAAACTACACGCAACTGCTATATCACCCTGAAGACTGGTTGCCCACTGAAGCTAAGCAGGGTTGAGCCTGGTCAGTACCTGGATGGGAGACCTCCTGGGAAAACTAGGTGGCTGCTGGAAGAGGTGCTAGTGAGACCAGCAGGGGGTGCTCACCCTGTGGTCTGTGTGGGTCCTAACGCCCCAGTGTAGTGACGGGGACACTATACTGACAAAAAGCACCGTCTTTCGGATGAGACGTTAAACCGAGGTCCTGACTCTCTGTGGTCATTAAAAATCCCAGGATGTCTTTTCGAAAAAGAGTAGGGGTGTAACCCCGGCATCCTGGCCAAATTCGCCCATTGGCCTCTGACCATCATGGCCTCCTAACCATCCGCACATCTGCTGATTGGCTTCATCACTCTGTCTCCTCTCCACCAATAAGCTGGTGTGTGGTGGGCGTTCTGGCGCAATATGGCTGCTGTCGCATCATCCAGGTGGATGCGCCACACTGGTGGTGGTTGAGGAGATTCCCCCTTCTATGTAAAGTGCTTTGAGTGCCCAGAAAAGTGCTATATAAATGTAAGGAATTATTAATTAATTAACTGCTCTAACAGCACCTTGGAGATCGAGTCGGCATTCGTGTGACCATCAATTGTTTTAAAACCAAAAAAATCCCTCTTGAACAGTGTTAGCTGGATCAATATAACGGAACACTACTACGAGTTGGCAGTGAGTTGATATGTCCGTGGTTTCGTCACACTGTACAGACAGAAAATCTTTTTTTTTCAGCTCACCTATAATGTGGCCTTGCATTACATCAAGCATGCAGTCCAGTAAATCGTTCTGAATGGTTTTAGATGTACCCTTAAAAACTGTGGAGTGCTCAAGATGTCCCTGCATGATATTATCAAGGGAAGCAACAAGATCCACAAGACCTCTGAAAACACTGAGATTGTCGGAGGTTTCAGTCTCATCATGCCCTCTTAGAGCTAACTCAAACGCTCCGCAAAAACGCATAGAGTCAATTAACTTTGAGAGAATGGGCCTATTTTTATCCACTTTCTTATTGTGGTTTCGCACACCAACACCATAGCTCTCATCTAACCGTTTTGCTATATTAGCTTGTCCAAGCATGGCTAGCTTCATTGCACAGGTAAGATGAGCTTTGCTAGATTCGTGTATTTTAGCCTTTTCAGAGAAGTGGTTTACATCGCACACACCTATGCTACTCCACACATGGCCCTGTCCCCCTGTTAAAGAAGAACAGAAAAGCAAGCATGGGAAACAGAAAACTTTATTTCATTTAGCAAGGCTTCTTCTCATACCACGACCTGGAAAATGTTCTATTGAATGACCTACCATTGTCCTTTGTTTGCTGTACAATTTTTATATATGGTTTGTCGGGGCCAAGCTGTTTGATCGCTAATTTCTCACTAACTGACTCGCTCAAAAAAGTTCTGTAACAGAAACTCGACACTATTACACGCAAGATGATCTGTACTAGAGCCCGACCGATATATCGTTTTGCCGCAG
Source organism: Sinocyclocheilus anshuiensis (assembly GCF_001515605.1). Lineage (NCBI taxonomy): Eukaryota > Metazoa > Chordata > Actinopteri > Cypriniformes > Cyprinidae > Sinocyclocheilus > Sinocyclocheilus anshuiensis. Next base: position 283,738 of record NW_015539862.1, read on the forward strand.
ATAAAATGCTTGAAATGGTGTAATTACATGGTCCAGCAGAGCGCGCTCCATTGTTTGCTACTGGCGACCTGGATGAAATGCTTTAAAGCTTAAGTCTATGGAAAACCATTGAAACTTTGAACGGCCATATATCCGTAACGGCACGGTGAATCCGCACCAAATTCGGGGGATCCCTTCAGCTCGAGAAATGCTCTCGAATGCCAATCAAGTGTACATCTAGAGGCCCGCTTTCGAATGAGACCACCCCCGCGTCGATACCCGGTGGGGGCTACCGACGCACTGTCTTATTCGACCAAAAGTGCCCTGCGAGGTGAACTTCACATGAAATTCCGCCATGATTCCAGTTCCAAGGGAACGTACACGTTACATTCAAAGGGCATTAAAGTGCGCGAGACGTGAATTTATATTGTATTTATTTACAGAGGTAAATTATGTCACACTTCACACTTCTCTAGTAAGTTTCGTCTGTGTGTGAAGACAGTAGCGCAAATCTGTGAATGAATGTTCCGAAGTGAAAAACTTCAACGGAATAAAGTTGAATGGAATTGAATTGAATTAAAGTTGAATAAACTTAAACTTTACTGTACAGTGCACTGATGTCAGACTCATTTGGGATAATAAAGTTTATTGTTAAATTGTTAAATGCCCTGCCTCCATTACGTATCTTTGTCACGTCATTATAAGTGTTTGATCACCACATTTGAGTGATCATTGCAAAAAATGTGTTTATGTATATATATTCTGTTTATGTATACACTGTATTCTATATATAGTACCAGTCAAATGTTTGGACCCTGGAATGGGAAAGTGTGCAAACTTTTGACTGGTACTGTACTATAATATACACAAAGAATGTCAGCCGATATATCGATATCTGCCTTTTTTTACTCCCTAATATCGGTATCGGCCCCAAAAAACCCATATCGGTCGGGCTCTAATCTGTACCACTCGCCATCTTCACGGTCTGATGCGTTTGGTTAACTGACACAGACTCATATACACTTGCTGATGCGGATTGATATAATATTGTCCGGAACTACGTTTACGTAACGTAAAAGTAAGAGGGGCAGTCTTGTATCTGCCCATATGTCTCTAAATTAGAGCACGCTGCATTTCTATTTTTCACCACAAATTTATATTGAGAAAATGTGTGGCGCTGTTGAGCTCGGGAGGGCAGCGAGACCCGCTGCCCCGCTTAGTACAGTCATTAATATACATCCAACCTGTCAACCGAAGCAATGTGCTAAATTTCAACATATCCATCTCACTTTATGACTTAAAACAGTCTAGAAACTCCGAAAATATTTTTGGAATAATGATGAAAATTTTTGAGTTAACAGTTTAGGACTGGTTCAGTTTATATAGAGTTCTATGTTTTTAAGTGGCTGAATATTTTGGTGCTGCCCATTCAGACGAGCCGTGCCTGGTCCAAACAATGGAAATGTGTTTTGTAAAGTAGGGCTACTGTTGTAAACAAGATGTTGCGCCCTCTGTTGTGTGGTCAAAGTAGTGTGGAATAAAGCAACTCTCCTGAAGGACACTCTAACTGACATGAAAATGCAAATATACACCTTTTCACCTGCCAATAAATAAGTCAACCATTATAACGTCTCCCATCTAACCGATCTAAAATAGAAACACAATGAAATTAAGCCAGATTAAACTTCAGTCAATTATCCTTCAATAAAAATGTGTATGGTTCCACACAGAGTAATAATTAGAGCCCGACCGATATATCGTTTTGCCGATATTATCGGCCGATATGAGCCTGTAGCCGATATATCGGTATCGGCGAATATGCCGCCGATATGAACTTTTTTTTTACAGAACATGTAATGCAGATAAAATGCTTGAAATGGTGAAATTACTTAGTTTGTCCAGAAGAGCGCTCCATTGTTTGCTACTGGCGACCTGGATGAAACGCTTTAAAGCTTAAGTCAATGGAAAACCATTGAAACTTTGAACGGCCATATCTCCATAACGGCGCGGCGAATCCGCACCAAATTCGGGGGATCTCTTCAGCTCAAGGAACCCTCTCGAACGCGAATCGAGTGTACGTCTCGAGGCCCTCTTTCGAATGAGACCACCCCCGCGTGGATAGCCCCCGGGGTTTGGGAGTTACGGGTGGTTAAATTCGCGGTCCGGCGCCGACCGATCTAGCGATCCCGGGGGGTTACCGACGCGCTGAGGGTGGCGTTCGAGAGGGCTCCTCGAGCTGAAGGGATCCCCGAATTTGGTTAAGATCCACCGGTGCGTTCGCGAGATAGTGACACCAGTCAACACTTTCACTTCGTCTAGTACAAATATATTGCTTTGTTTCATAATTACAGTGTATACGTTTTTCGGTAACACTTTAGAATAATGGTCCGTTGATATCAAGTAACTATGCAGGAAGTAATAGGTAGTACTACATTAACACTTAGCTTAATACTATTATTGACTGTCAGTCTTTATTCACCTGTTTCTCGTTATTTCTCATTAAAATTAAAGTAAATAGTGTAAATTACATCGCTAATGTCATAGAATAGCACATTGTAACGCAGTGTTACAACGTGCCCCATCTGCGCAACTGGAATTTAAAACTGGTTAGTGTCTTCTGCTAGTAATCAAAGCATTAAAAAACTATCTGAACTGATAAATAACAGATTGGAGATTAAAATAATAGCAGATTTGTCTAATTTTAAATGAATAATAAAAACTGAGATAAAAAATTTACTTAAGCCAGAATTTAAATGTTACTATGGTAAAATAAATATTCAAACCACGTGTGTTACAACTAACACCCCATTACTTTGTGCATCGCACTCATCGCAAGTTTATTGTTAAATTGTTAAATGCCCTTACATATCTCTGTCACCATTATAAGTGTTTGATCACCACATTTGAGTGATCATTGCAAAAAATGTGTTTATGTATATATATTCTGTTTATGTCTATACTGTATTCTATATATAGTACCAGTCAAATGTTTGGACACACGAATGGGAAAGTGTCCAAACTTTTGACTGGTACTGTACTATAATATACACAAAGAATATCGGCCGATATATCGGTATCGGCCTTTTTTTTACTCCCTAATATCGGTATCGGCCCCAAAAAACCCATATCGGTCGGGCTCTAGTAATAATGTTGCAAACTAATACCTGCACAAATATTTAGCCGTACAAATCCCTACCACACTTCCAAACCATTTACATGGACTTGAAAATGATATTTGAAAATGAAGCAATTTGTAGTTTTCTAAATTCTTGCCCTACGGTCAAATGAAACCTGAATTATCCACTCTGCACAAAAGATGACAAAACGTGAGCTCTTTGAAAACAATAATGCAAATCCTTTAAACCCACACAAGAATAATCACTTTGAGACTGATCTGACCTAAACAACCAGTTGTAAGGCAAGCGGACTGTTAAGATTAATAATTTAACTGACAGAGGGTCTAACAAACAAACTGTGGCAAACATACATATTGACAGAGCAAAAGGCACCCACGTACGGAGGTGTCACAACCTGAAGCACATTAACAGAAAGATTACAATAGGAGGCAATACTCACGTGGCTTCTGGCCCCATACGTACAAATGGAGCTTCCCAGAAGAGTAGTAGATGAACCCCAAGACCAGCATGGGACACAGGACGAACAGTAGTTTGTGTGCAGCCTTCATGTTCCTCAACCATTCACATGGTACCGTGTTTTTATATCACCTAGGAACAGGACAGAAAAAAATCCAGGGAATCTGAACACCATGTTCACAGCATGCAGTGAAGCAGACAGACTCTCATTATTAAAGGTGGTCCTATTATGCTTTTTTTACATTTTCAACTTCCCTTAGTGTGTAGGGTTGCTGCTTGAGCCTGAAAAAGTTCTGCAAAGTTACAAAGCACAAAGTGCTATCCAAAGGGTGACGTGCGACAAGCTGTCTGACAGCCTGCTTTCTGTGCTCATTCTTTGTGTGTGAGCACTCAGAAAACCGTATATAAGGAATTTAAACTGATGAGGCTTTAAAACACAAGCAGATGTGTTGTGTATTGTTGTCGGAGTAGCCAAGACATAAGTTTTTGCATTTAAAGCAGATTTTTTGCATTTCAAGAGACAATGTCTTAAATGAGTCATGGAATCATTTGATTCGTTCAAAAGGACTGATTCATTCAGGAACATGAAAAGTAATTAGGTAATAGGTAAAGTAATTGAATCCTTCGCTCATTCAAAACGCGGATTCATTCAAGAACCAAACACCTGTGTTACTCTGAGATGTGCAACACTTCTGCTGTGGATTTATTTGGAACTATTTTTGTTTTTTGATATAGAGAAAAAACAGACAACACTGTCTCTAAAATCACTTAGAAAAAAAATCACTTAGTCACTTAATAATAACTTCTTATTTCTGAACTGTATAAAATCAATATCACATTTACAATCTAATATTTGGTAAACCAGCTCTCTTCTTCCTCTAATATTGCTTAACTAAATGCAAAAAAAACAAGAACCCATACATAAAGAAGTCACTGGTAAATATCACTGTGTGAGAAAACAGACTTGTGGAGTGAGCATGTGAACTGTGTCAACTGTGTGAGTCTCATTCTCAATGATGGCAGCCCTGGGCAGTCCATGCATGCGTGTCTGAATGTTTGTGCAGTGTTGTGTTTAGGGGTCGACCGATATGCGTTTTTCAGGGCCGATGCTGATTATTACAGATCAAGTAGACCGATGACCGATATTTTGAACCGGTATATATGTCTGGAATAAAAATGAAAATGAATGTCAAAATTAAGAATAACAAGAGCTCTAACAAAAACTGCCTTTCCTCGATTATTACAGATCAAGTAGACCGATGACCGATATTTTGAACCGGTATATATGTCTGGAATAAAAATGAAAATGAATTTCAAAATTAAGAATAACAAGAGCTCTAACAAAAACTGCCTTTCCTGGTGTTGGTTGAGTGTAGTACTCCCACACTGCACTTCTTACTCTTGTCTTCCTCTGTGCATCCATCTACAATAAGGGTAATATAAAGAGAGAGTTAAAAGTGGGGCCACTGTATGCTTCATGTTTAAGCCTATGAATACTGTACTACAGCTAAACATCTTGGGGAAATGTAAGTATTTGGCTTCAATAATTTACATGTTAGAAATGTATGTGTAATAGCATAACCTCTCATAATTCCTCAATTATTTTCTGATGACTAAAACATAACCTACAATAGTAGAGGTGACTATTCAAATTATCATCTAATGCACATCAATGGATTAACTTAAAAATAATGTATATAATAAGTGTAAATAATTTAAAGGGGTCATATGATGTTGCTAAAAAGAACATTATTTGGTGTATTTGGTGTAATTAAATGTGTTTGTGCGGTTTAAAAAGTTCAAAAAACACATTATTTTCCACATACTGTACATTATTGTTTCTCCTCTATGCCCCGCCTTTCTGAAACGCGTCGATTTTTACAAAGCTCATCGGTCTGAAAAGCGAGGTGTGCTGTGATTGGCCAGCTATCCAGTGCGTTGTGATTGGCCGAATTCTCAACCGATTTGAATCGTCACATATTTGAATCGATTTTCAACCGGCTCGCGGTTAATCGTTACATCCCTAATCACATCCTTTATTTTCCCCCAGATGTAATTATCTAGGTAGTTGAATAAAAATATTTGGACTTAATATATAAAAATTACCTCAACATAGCACCAGCAAGCTTGTTAGCTAGACAGTTAGCATCAGCTAACAATATTTACTTATTTTCAGTATGGTTATGA
>NW_015539862.1:290261-290459 GCF_001515605.1 Sinocyclocheilus anshuiensis
TAGTGGTTTGTGATTTATTGCAAATTAAGCAACGTCTGCTGATGCCTTACCTTTGAGAGACGACTGATGCATGTTCACTAAAGCAGCTCCAGTTAGCAAGCGCTTTCGAAGTGAGAGTGAATTCCGCATTGATTGGTCGGGCTCGTGACTCCCAACAAATCAGATGGGCGGTGGGCGGAGATTGCTTTAGGCCACAGA
>NW_015539862.1:291065-291299 GCF_001515605.1 Sinocyclocheilus anshuiensis
GCAACAGAGCCAAATAGCATATTTCAAGTTATTTTATCGGCGAATCGGAATCGGTTTTGAAAATGACATATAATCATAAAAATGCTTAATATCGGCGACGATAATCGGTCGACCCCTAGTTGTGTTGCCTCTGTGCCTTTTGTTAAAGGGGTCATATGATGCAATTTAAATTTTGCCTTTCTCTTTGGAGTGTTACAAGCTCTTGGTGCATAAAGAAGATCTGTGAAGTTGCAA
>NW_015539862.1:291874-297438 GCF_001515605.1 Sinocyclocheilus anshuiensis
TGTCTGTGGCACAAAGGCTGTTTCTATAAAGTTGGGCAGTTCCAACTTTGCAAGGACAGTCTGGCGCTTCTAACTCACAGCCTGTAAGTACGTTTTTTTATATTTAAATAATTTGCCACTTATGATTCAAACGCGAGTTTTGAGCAGTGTAGAGTAGGCTTGTTTGTTGTTTCTCCGATCACAAATGCAGACATGCAGCGCAATACGCAACAAAACGTGTAAAACGACTGTATAAGTCATTATAATCAGTAATTATGTCCCCACTGAATGCAACAAAAGAGAACCGATGATGGGATGATGGGATGTGCACGAGCAGAGCAGCTGGACAGAGTCTCGTCCTGCTGGGAGATGGCATCACAGTATGTTAAGGGGCATAACATTTCCATCACACGCTTGAGGCATTCGGCCAATCACAACGCACTGGATAGCTGGCCAATCAAAGCACACTGTGCTTTTCAGAACAATGAGCTTTGTAAAAATCGTCGTGTTTCAGAAAGGCGGGGCATAGAGGAGGAACAATAATGTACAGTATGTGGAAAATAACGTTTTTTTTTTACTTTAAACCGCATAAACGCATTGCATTACACCAAATACACAACATAATGTTCTTTTTAGCAACGTCATATGACCCCTTTAAGGATGAACAAGCATGGCTGTAACAAGGGTTTGAAAATTAATGAGTTCTGGGATGGGGTGTTAAGAATTGTGCTATAATATCACCTACAAATGCAACTTATTATATACACTATATATAAACTTGTAGATATAGATGTTTGTGAAAGGTGTTGTCTCAATGTACCAAATGAGAGTGTTCCCTGCATAGTTTACAGCATCAGTTGGAAAATATATCCTTCCTTAATTTAATAATAATAATAATAATAATAATAATTTATGCATTTAGCAAACGCTTTTATCCAAAGCGACTTACAGTGCATTCAGGCTATACATTTTTTTTTACCCTTGTAGATATAGATGTTTGTGAAAGGTGTTGTCTCAATGTACCAAATGAGAGTGTTCCCTGCATAGTTTACAGCATCAGTTGGAAAATATATCCTTCCTTAATTTAATAATAATAATAATAATAATAATAATAATAATAATAATAATAATAATAATAATAATAATAATAATAATAATAATAATAATAATAATAATAATAATAATAATAATAATAATTTATGCATTTAGCAAACGCTTTTATCCAAAGCGACTTACGGTGCATTCAGTCTATACATTTTTTACCAGTATGTGTGTTCCCTGCGAATTGAACCCATGACCTTTCGCGCTGCTAACGCAATGCTCTACCACTGAGCCACAGAAATATTTTTTATCTGTACATCCCTAATATTTTTGCCACTCAGTCGTGTGTTCTATGCAATTGTTTTGATAGAGGGAAACAAAATACATTTCTAGTTTCAACATTATTTGTTTTTTTTCCAGACATTACTCTTAAAAAAAGAAATATGTATGTGCAAAGTGACCCACATTTGCATTGAGTACAATTTCAGTTTTGTGTACAATTACATTAAGGAGCCACACTGAAGTCCCTATATCTCTGGAAATGAATCAAATAGGGCCTTAAAAATGAAGATACTAAAAGAAACTTTTGTTAAGAACTAAAATCTTTAACTCTGTAAATATAAATACATGACATTTAATATGTGGCTTTCTTCTCCATTTTTGTATTTCATCCACCAGAAAAAAATATAAACAAAATTAAACATTTGTGCCATCCTCTGGTTATGTCGTCACAGAAAGACCCTCGAGGGTGTGTTGGTTAGGAAAGAAAAAGAAAAGAGGCAAGACAACTCACCAACTCATCATATACATGGTGAGGTAACCAACAACTACCATAAAACCGTTATTAATCAATTCATCATCAAGGCAAAAACACAATTGTTTGTTTAATGGTTTTTTCCTCTTCCTAAAGAATGGGGTCCGAAATCTGCAGTCAGAGAGTAATAGCTAACTCAGTCTGGACTAATGAGTTTGTGAAAAGTGAGGGCCTGCAAGTATTTTGTCTGCTAGGGTTTGACAGTAGACTTCTAATAGAATAGTTCATTCATTCTGTCATCATTTATTCATCCTCATGTTGTTCCAAACTTGTATGGCTTTAGATGTTTAGCACAACATTCACACTACTTTCTACTGAAATTGAATGGTGACCTGGTGCTTTCAAATGCATCATAAAAGTAGTCCACATGACTCAAGTTATAATTCACATCTGTGTACACATTCAAATAGGACAGCAGTGGGATTATGTTCAGTAAATAACTTTTCTTCACAACTATTATTCACACAAAACTATTGTATGACTTCAGAACACTTGGAAAATAGACAATCTTATGGTTCATTTTTGGAACTTGAGTGCTTCTGGTCACCTGCTTCAGGTCCTGCTAATCACCCGCTTTATGACATGATTGAAAATTACACAGGTTTTCAATAACACAGGGTGCTTGAATGATGACTATTCCCTTAACCACAATAAATTTAACTCATGTCAACCAACCAAAGGGAATGGGAACAATTTATTGTGTGGGGGCAAAAAAAATGCAGCACCAAGGTGGATCAAAGTCTGTCATGATAAACCGATTAAATCCTATACATGTTATTCTCACATGAGTATAACAATCATTCAAAACTGCTACAGAGATTGTGTTCCCCATTTGATACCTAAATGCAAGTAAACAAAGAAAGCATGCAAATAATAAATATACACCTTTCCCCTCAAGTTCACACAAGTGTCCCAGCAGAGTAACCATAGGTGAAGTTCATCACATGAACATGTTCCATAACATCTGATAACCAAAAAATGTCACAATACGTTTTATCTTCATTTTGTTGAGTATATATATTATTGAATAATTTAAAACCAAAATTAATTTGTGAAAAGGTCTGCGTTAGAAGTATAAACACCATTTAGTTTGATACTTCGTCAAAACAATTAAATCAAAACATGTTGGCTTAACGGTATACTTTGTGTGTGGACAGTGGATCTAAAAAAAAAAATCACTCCATACGTTTAGCGTAAAGTGGCGTTTTAAAAACTGACAGAAAGTGACTTGCAGCAGCAACAACAACAACAACAACAAACGAAGAGCACATTTAGCTAATGTTTTATCTGTCTAAAAGTATTCAGACTGCTGTATGATAATGGAACTGTGATGTCCCGATACGGTATGTTTGCATTTCTCAGACTTGAGAGCGCAGACAGGCTAACGGTTTACCCCTTTACTTCACACACAAACCAACTTGTCAGCTCTCAAGATAAACACAACATAATCGATACATTTAGACCACATAAACCCGAATGTCGATGAAGAACACGGTTAGAAAATCTAACTAAAAGACATATAATGGAAAATATGAAGGACGCGCGATGGATTAAATACGTTTTAGGGGCCTAAAGCAAAGCAGCCTGTTTGCGCTCATTCAGCTAGCCAGCCACACACAAAATACAGTCCAGACGGGTTAAAACTCATTCACAAGCACGCAACATATGGCGCTCTTTTAAAAGCACTCATAAATGTATATATTCAACGTTTTACACATCGCCGAGTTAGTTTGTCGCGCGCAGATTGCACAGTAGGTCTGTGGTAAAGCAAACGTCCGGTATAACGCTATAAATGTCCATATAAATTCCCCCTTCCATCGGTATACTTTCACATTACCTGTCTCCACCAGTAGTCAAAACCCTCAGGTTAGAATGTTATCGACCCCATTTTTCTTTTCCTCCGTTGTTATGGTCCATCCCTTTTCGATTAAAAAAAAAATGCGAGGATACTTTATCACCTCCTCAAAGCAATGAGAGTGAAGCTGCGTGTTGGTTTATTTGGGAATCACCCTCTCCCTCTCCCCCTCCCCCTCCCCACCGTTTTAAGTGGGAGGTCTACAGACGTACTCAGCACGGTTGTGTCTCAAATTCTAGCGAGTCGACTACCTAGACGGCATTATAGATGGGTTACAAATTCGCAGTTTTGGGAAATCGCCTACGCCTACTATCCCAGCTAACACACCAAGTACGAGTTACAAACTTATTGGTACTTTTTGGTCATTTCATGACTTACTAACTGACAACGTAAAAGGACCTAGCATGCTCGCCATCACGCTTGATAGCACATGTTATTATGATGCTGTTCAGTACCGAACTTAAATGCTTTCATTCATGTAAATATTATCTGTTAATATTGTAAATGTTGATACTTTTGATAGAATTTGCCATTACAAAATACAGAATTTCACTTTTACGCGTTTTAAATAAATGAAGAGAATGAATGAGTCTTCATTCCTCATTCTCTTCTTTTAAAATACATTTGGGCAAATGAAGACATAAATTAGGTTAGCTACTGTACGTCCGCCCATTGAAAAATGCATTTAAAAATAAAAGTACCAGCTGATTACCAACACACAACTATCTGATCCGGTCGCAACTACGACAACGTCACAAAGTTAAGTTGTGGAGACGTTTTTAATTATTATTTTTATTGCAAAATATGCATGTACAAATATTTAAGTTTTTTATAAACATAGTTGCCACAACGAAAGTTTGGTCATCAGATTACGTGGCAGTTGCGTAACAGTCACGTATTTTTGTTAGCTTTGTATGTATTGAATTGAACCATATATATAAATATATATATATATACACAGTCGTGGTCAGAATTATTGGCACCCTTGGTAAATATGATCAAAGAAGGCTGTGAGGCATTATAGAAGGGTTACAAATTCGCAGTTTTGGGACATCGCCTACGCCTACTATCCCAGCTAACACACCAAGTACGAGTTACAAACTTATTGGTACTTTTTGGTAATTTCATGACTTACTAACTGACAACGTAAAAGGACCTAGCATGCTCGCCATCACGCTTGATAGCACATGTTATTATGATGCTGTTCAGTACCGAACTTAAATGCTTTCATTCATGTAAATATTATCTGTTAATATTGTAAATGTTGATACTTTTGATAGAATTTGCCATTACAAAATACAGAATTTCACTTTTACGCGTTTTAAATAAATGAAGAGAATGAATGAGTCTTCATTCCTCATTCTCTTCTTTTAAAATACATTTGGGCAAATGAAGACATAAATTAGGTTAGCTACTGTACGTCCGCCCATTGAAAAATGCATTTAAAAATAAAAGTACCAGCTGATTACCAACACACAACTATCTGATCCGGTCGCAACTACGACAACGTCACAAAGTTAAGTTGTGGAGACGTTTTTAATTATTATTTTTATTGCAAAATATGCATGTACAAATATTTAAGTTTTTTATAAACATAGTTGCCACAACGAAAGTTTGGTCATCAGATTACGTGGCAGTTGCGTAACAGTCACGTATTTTTGTTAGCTTTGTATGTATTGAATTGAACCATATATATAAATATATATATATATATACACAGTCGTGGTCAGAATTATTGGCACCCTTGGTAAATATGATCAAAGAAGGCTGTGAAAATAAATCATTTTATCTTTTATTTAAAAAATTCACATAAATCTAACCTTTCATTGGAGAATAAAAATTTAAAATGGGGGGAAATATCATTATGACATAAAT
>NW_015539862.1:299025-310008 GCF_001515605.1 Sinocyclocheilus anshuiensis
GTGTTATCTGGCAGTTTCATGACAATGAATACATCTTTTCATAGGCGTTTTGTCTTTCTGTTACTCATGTGACAGTCTCTAGTCGTCAGCTATTGCATTATATCTTTGCAATTGTACGCACATGATGAGTCCGGTTTGGCTTTTATATATGCAGTTGAGCAGCATTTTAGTTTGACCATTGTTTGGAGCGGCTCTACAGTTGTTTTAGGCCTTTTTGTTGTAAATAGCCTACTAACGGAATGATACCTATTATTTTACTTTTAAATGCATTTTACCTGTAATTTACTTGGATTATGGATAAAAAGCATATACATTTTAAGTAGAAGACAATAAATAGTGATAAAAAAAGTGTTTAATCTTTTTTAAAGAATTATCACTACCCTGGTTATCTAAGTAAATGTTTAAACATTCTTAACCCTTCAAATGACAAATGTAACAGTTAAAAGGTGTTTTCTTCTCAAGACAGAAGACACTGCCAGTGCTCTACTTAATAGTATAGAAAGAGGATGAGGTTTAAAAGATTCATTTTAATGATTTTAATATTTGACAGAAAGATAGAGACAACATGACATGAGTTATTATTCCAATCATCCACTGATCACCGGGGAAAAACACAATTGTTCATCAGCTTTGTGTGAGGAATAGCTCTCAAATGTCATTTACATTTGTGTACACATTCAAATATAACAGCAGGGGAAATATTTTCAGTAAATCACATTTAGCCTTTTTCTGTCTGTTCTTCACACAATTATATTATGGGTATGTATTGAGTTCAGAAGTCATTTTTGGAGCTTGACTGCTCCTGGTCACCATCCACTTACATTGTATATGGAAAAGCATGAACATCCTGCAAACTGTCCTATTCTGAGATGAATTAAAATCGTACAGGTTTTTAACAACATGAGGGTGCATGACTAGTCCCCTTTACTGCTATAAATTTACCTCACGTAAACCTGTCAAAAGAAAATAGGAATGTATTTATTTTTGGGATTCAAAGTCTGTTATGATAACAAGTCAAATCTGGTAAATTTGGTTGTTATGAGTGCAACAGTCACTTAGATTTCATTTTCCTTTATGACTAAATGCAAGTCCACAAGGAAAGTATGCAAATAAATATAATCTAGAATATGGTCGCACCTTTCACAATACATATAGTTCCAAAAATCAGTTTTACAGAGAAGTTAAAGAATGTGATTTATGGGAATCATGTGCACAGTGCATTAGGCGGTGGTGTAAAGTATTGGAGTAAATGTAATTAGACACCGCACTTAAGTATCATTTTAGCTGTTTTACTGAGTATCAAAGATATTAGCAACTTTTACTCTCTACTTGACTACATTTTTGAATAAGTATCTGTACTCTTTACTCCACTACATTTGTGATGACTAATGCAATTGCTAGTTACATTTTGTATGGCACCTTTTTCTGCAGCAGTTTATTTCTGCTATACAAAAGAAGTGAAATTGCCATCTACAGGGCATTGAAGGTACAATATCTTGTGCGTTTTGCCCTTACTCACCCAAACTTGTCAATACGGCTATGACTATAACACATGCAGCAACAAATAGGCTAACAAAAATTGAATTAAGGGAACATTTAAAATTATTTTTTGAGCATAATAACTAAACATTAAAGGTCACTTACTGGCCCACTTTATCTAACACATTCAGGCAAAATAATATTTGTTTAAATTTAGTGATCAACCTTTTAAGTTAGAAATAAAAACACTTATTTCAAATAGTTTTTTTCCCTCTCACCATGAGGCAGTCCTCCTTTAAGGTGTGGCCACACCCACCAGTGTCATATTGCATAAAAAAAAGAAAAATTTTATGCTCTGAAACTGTAAACCCATTGAGCAGAGTACAATCAAACTTAAATGACCCACTTTACCTAAAACGGTCCACTTTACCCACTTTATTACAATTTTGAGGTGTTCAGTTTTGTTTTGATTTTAGAAAATAAAAATATGATTGCTGTCCTCACAAATAAACTGTTTCTTGTTTGTCCCCAGCATGTCTCCTAGGTGTTGTGGACTATTGCATGTTTGAGCCTGTGTTCAGTATGAGTAAAAGTACAAGTATTGTTAAAATCAGATACTCTTAAGACTTACTCAAGTCATATTGGAATTGGTGACTTGTAACTTGTAATGGAGTCATTTTCATTGTAAGGCATCTGTACTTTTATTCAAGTATGGTTTTCAGGTACTCTGTACACCTCTGGCATTAGGTTGTTGGTTTGATCCCCAGGTGAGGTCTGGACTATCACCATTGTGCCCTTGATAAAGCCACTTGACACCAGTTTGTCCCCAGGAGAATTATCCCTGGAACGGATGTGCCATACATTCCACTGGATAAAATTTGTTTGAATAAACAAACAAATGTAATGTAATATTTTCTGTTCTAGGTCAACATACCTGTTCCAATCATATTGTATTATGTATGTATAACACATGCTTTATGTTGAAGATTCTGTACTCAGACTCAGTAATGCAGATTAACATAGCTGAATGAGCTCTAAAGGGCTTTGAAACAAACGTAAATTCTGGAATTCACACAACTTTTGCAGATTTTTGTCTCAATTTGCAGTCTGGACGAGACAATGCTAGTTTCTGAAAGTCAAGGCCTGTCTGCAGGTTTTGGTCAGTTGGAGCTGAGAGATTTCACAGTAAATAGAGTCGTGTATGATGAGCACAGACTGATTTCTTATCTTCAGACTATGAGGAAATTAAATATTTCATATTTTGAGCCAATTTCAGAATTGTTAGCTTTTTAGAATATTGTTTTTATTTGTGATACTTCTCCTAGCAACGAAGTGCGTGTTTGCTAGTGTGTGATCCTCAGTCGTTTAGTGTACAATACCCAGTTTTTCCTCTGCAACCATGTATAAAGTCAGCAAGTGTATGATGGCTAGTGTTTTAAAATTGGTTAGAATTTAAAAAGTCACTGAAGTTTATTTCAGCCTTGAGGACACCATATTTAATTTGCTGGTTTTAATTTAAGGTTTAGGGTCTAAGATCACATCTGAATATTACTAATATAATATAATAGTAGGAAGAATATTATGTGACATGCCCTCATCTTCTAAAACCAAGAACAAAACTTTACAAGGTAAGAAAAAACAACCTAGACTAAATAAAATATGGGTTCATCGTTGTGAGTACAAACATTTTGTAACAACCACATGTTTATTGTGATGCTTTGTTATAGCCAAACAATAAATGTTCAATCAGCTAGGTGTTTTTTTATGATTGATGACTTTCGTGTGCAAACTACTGTCGACGTTAATATAGTTAACATGAATGCATAAGTATGTTGGCTGATAAGGGACCACTAATGATCCAACCTCTGTCTCATACCATGAGATTAGCAATGATCACAATGGTGAGAAACCTAACTTTAAATTGTGTCTGAAGCAGGGCTGAACGATTAATCGAAATCAAACCGAAATTGCGATTTGGCTTAATGCGATTACTGAATCGCAAAGGCTGTGATTTTTAATTAAATAAATACATGCACAGCATCAGTAGTAAATGCTTAGTAGAGTCAGAGTCACTTATAATTTGCATCGGAAAAAGCAACACACGTCAAACATCCTCCTAAACTTAATCAGATGCATTTATATTTATAAACCTCTCCTCCAACAAAAGTTAACATTTAATAACATGTTTTTACCCCGAACTAACTCATGAGTTGAGTGTTTGAAATAACTTCCTTTTGTAATGTGATGTCACAGTGGGGAACTCCTCCTCTTCTCCAAAAATCCTGAAACTTATAAGATAATGTCACCTGATGCCCCCGTCCAGGGGACTGGTTTGCATCCGTAGATCTGAAAGATTCATACTTTCATATTCAGATGGCACCGCGCCACAGACACTTTCTGTGGTTTGCTTTCGCGGGCAAGGCATACCAGTACTCAGTGCTCCCATTGGTGCTGGCGCACATTCTCAAAGTGCATAATTGCAGCGCTTTCCCCTCTCAGAGCGAGCGGTATGTGCATTCTAAACTATCTGAATGATTGGCTGATTATAGCCCATTCACGATATGTGCTTATCAGTCATACGGATGCGCCGCTTCACCATCTGGAGTCACTAGGGCTGCGTGTGAATATGCAGAAGAGCATGTTCACCCTGAGTCAGTCTATAACATATTTGGGTGTGTGTTTCGACTCGGTGGAGATGCGAGCCCGCCTCTCTCAAGAGCGCATAAAGCACCATTTCATCAGCTCTGTGCCGCTTCATTCCCTTGAGGGAATTTCAGAGGTTTCAGGGACTTATGGCGTCAGCCTCATCAGTTCGCTACCTGGGTCTTCTGCCCATGCGGCAGCTACAGTTGTGGCTATAAACTTGAGTTCCGTGGAGAGCATGGACCATGCGCATCGTAGTCGCACACAGCTGTGTCAGCGCTCTGAGACCATGGCACGACTCAGAAATGTTCAGCCGGGGGGTTCCCCTGGGACTGGTGACAGCACGCACTGTGGTCAGAGTCTCAGAGCAGATGGCACATAAACCGCTTGGATCTGAAAGCGGTGTCCTTAGCCCTAGTGGCTTTTCTGCCGCAGCTGGAACAGCGACATGTACTGATTCGTACCGACACTATGTCTGTGGTTTCATACATAGATCGAAACCACAGACAGGGCCCCAGCCCAGAGCTGTGGAGCCTTCATGTGTGGCTACTACAGGGGTCCTAGAAGGGCTAAGTGCCCTGCCTCCCTGTTTTCTTGACATGCTCACTGACTCTCGTGTACGCTCTTAAATGGGGAGTGTTTGTGAAATGGTGCTGTGATAGATATATAGAGATGGTGCTGTGTTTAGAGATCTCGGTCGCTGATAGAGATACATGACTCCATTTTTGATTTTACAGATTTGACAGATGATCTGACCTAAAGATGAACTATGTAGCTAAATTCACTGCCATGGCTCGGGAGAGCCACAGTTTTCTTTCTTTTACAGAGTTTCTGTCGTCTCGCTGTCACCTGCGCTTACAACGACGAGACCCTGAAGTCTCTGTTCTGGATCAGGGTGAATTACCATCACCCTGTTGACCTTCCAGACACCACTGGGCTAGACTGGAAAGAAGCCATCATCCAGTGTCTGGAGAGTGTCCTTCCCTGATCCAGGATACTGCCAGACCCAGAGCCCGAATCACCACCATCGGCCGTGGAGAACTCGTGTGAGCCCCCCGCAGACGGAGAGCTACCGTCCGCCGCGATGTGTCAGCCAGAGCATGAGGAGAAGAGGACAGAGCTGACCATTGCCCTGGAAGTGGAGCTCCATCGTGAGTCCGACCAGGAGTGTGAGCCCGCGACATCAATGGATGTGGAAGCTGTGAGTACGGGAAAGGAGGACTGGCTAATGGACTTCAACGTTGAGGTTTTGACTCCCACCCTGTCCCACCCCGTACCTTCATCATCGCTGTTTCTAGGCAGCACTGTTACCTATATGAAGTGTGGTTTACCTGTTGATTCTTCATCGCAGTGTAAGGAAAGCTGGGAAAATGCTATGGACTATACCTTACCACCTTTGCTTCCGTCAAGTTTCCCTTCATCAGCATCACCGCAAAGCTCAGCCAGTCTTCCAGCCCCGCAGCTGCAGAATGTCTACAGCCCTGCGGCGTCTCCGGAGATTCTCTGCTCTGATGTCGAGTCGCAGGTCATCCATCCACCTGCAGCACTTGTGCGAAAGGATCCTACGGCTCCACCTCCAGCCTCCGGTCTCCACACTCTATCTCAGCCAGTTGACCTGTCGGCTCCACCTTGGCTCCTCCCACCTTCAGCTCCACCGGAGACCCTCGGCCTTGCGGCTCCACCGGGTTTGAGTGGTTATGAATTCATGAATGAAACGCATTTGTCCGTGTTTCACTCAGTCTCAAATCGCACTTGCGGAAAGCGCTTGAGAAACAGTGTCTCATCCGCGGCTCGGTACTCTTTCAACATGTTTTTTTAGTCTCGAGCAAGACTGTACGACATTCACATTACATGATTTGACTGATTTTTACATAGAAAGGGCGACAGCGCACCGCATTAAGAGAAATTATCATTCATGTTTTCATAACCACTGGCCAAATTCAAAAACGAAACTAAAATTTAATCCAGGGGGCTCCCTGGTGTTTCGGGGGCCCTACACAGCTTGTGTATTTTGCGTATAGGGAGGATTAGCTCTGCTCTTCGTCTACCTCTGTCTTCATCGCAACAACCTGTGACAGGCTGCCTGCATGTTAACAAGTAACCCTGCAGTTTTTTGTAAAACAATAGTTTTCTGTAAAATAAAATTAGTATTGTCATTATCTTTGTCACGATGTACCTACTGTGAGGAGCGAGGAACAAGGAGCGAGGAATGAGGAGAACGCAGGAGAATCCACAGTCTTTATTGACGTTCAAGACAGCACGCAGGACTCAAGAAACACAGGGCTTAAATACACATGGAAACTAATCAAGGAAAACACGAGACACACCTGGAACCAAATTAACACAATCAACATGGGAAAACTGGGACATGGAACATGTGAGGAACAAAACACAAAACACAGGACTGACAATCTTATCATTAATTGATCTACTTATTGTATTGTTGTTTTTTTGTGAATTTGTTTTAAAAGTAGCATTTTAAATCACAAATCACAATTTTAACCAGAAAAATTGCAGTTAGATTTTTTTCCCCTAAATCGTGCATACCTAGTCTGAAGGACTATTAGCTTTGTGGGAGTGAGCGAGGGAGCTTGCATTATGGGAGGGTAATCTATTACAGTTTATTTTAGGATGGTGTTGTTCTGCTGCGGATGTGGAGAAGAATATAAGAAGAACATAAGACTAGTATCTTATTAATTTGATCATATTTCCTAAATTTGATTCACTGCCTGAAAATCTTATAAACATGATAACTAAAATGAGAAAACACAAACTTTTCTCTTTTTTTAAGAATAATGAATGAATTTAGTTAGTTTTTATCAGATCATGTCAGATCATGATTGTCAGATCTTGTTACTCTACATAAGCAAGTAAAACCCTAACCACTAACCCTCTCAGGGCTGGACGGGACCAGCGGGGACGAAGGAGAGAGGAGAGGGGGCAAGTCGGCTTCCAGCTCTGTTTCCCAGTCTATAAGGTCCCCTTCTAAGTCCAGTAGGCCCAAGTGTATAATTAGCTCAGCCGCAGTTCAGTGGGCGGAGCTCCACTCCGCACTCTCTCTGTCCGCAGCATTCTCCTTCGTGGCGGGCTCTGTTGCCGGCTCTCACACCTTGACTGACGTCACTTGCAGCTCCGGCTTCGCACTTGGCTCGGGCTCTCCGTCAGCGGTGGGCTCGGGCATGCGCTCCGCGCAGCGGGTAGATGATAGGCTGGGCACTGGGTCAGGAGTGGATCCGGCGAGATAATTCACGGGGCAGATGGTGAATTGCGATCCATTTTTCGCCAGAATCCACTCCACGAAGGCGGCGAAATCCGCTCGAGGACCATCCTCGGACAACGGCGCTCTGCATGCGGTGTTCAGGCTGGCGTCATAGAACGCACAGAGTGCGTCGTCCGGATAGCTGGTGAGTTCGGCGAGGACCAGAAACAGTCTGGTATAGCCCTCGAGTAATCTATCCCCCTGCTCCAACAGAAGTAGAAGGTATTCAGGGCGGGCGAGAGGATCCATGGGCACAACGGAAACAAAAAACTCTGGGTAAAAATGGAAACAAAAACGGAGGGAACACACGAAGGTAACTGTTTATGGTCTGGTATTCTGTCACGATCGCTACTGTGAGGAGCGAGGAACGAGGAGACGAGGAGTATACTTCAAACAAAGAGACTTTAATGGACATCAAGGGAACCAGGAACACACACGTAGAGGGGAAAGACGACATTCAATACCAGACAAAAAACTTAGGAAAACACAGGGCTAAAGTAATGGGACTAATCAAGGAAATCATGAGACACACCTGGAACTCAATAAACAATTAACAAGAGAAAACTAGGTCCGGGCAGGCACATGGAGAGGGAAAAACACACAGAATGAGTCCAGGAGCATGACAACAATTTTGATAATGTATTGCTTTAAAACATACAGTATGTAATGATGTAGAAAATAAACAAATTTTACGTTGTTTGAAGTCACTGATCTGTTTGTCTTTGATTGATTTACCATGATTAGTCAATGACAAATGAAGCCCTTCGCTCTTTCCATATTCTATGAATAAGAGTTAGATTTTTTAAATCATGATCCTTGGTCTTTTTTGTATGTAGTGCTCCATTTGCAATAGGACTCACAGAAGGAATGATAAACTGTCTGGTTATATCTCCATTGAAGTTGATCTTAAAGTGAAGTGTGCAATTTCTGCACCACCAATGTTACACTTTTCCTGAACACTCATCCCATCTACCATTGGTTATACAAACAGATAGCCCCAAACCCAGATTCACACCACTGGCTGTTGATTTTGTCTGCCTGATCAGGATGCTCAAACAAACACAGTAAAGTTTCATGGGAATTAACCCACATTTGACTTCCTTATCTGTCTGTGCATTTTAAACTGGAACAAAAAACTATTAATATAAAAATGAACATAAAAAGATAAACATCACCTTTACAAAAGATAATGTAGCAGATAATTAAAATGGGTTTTTATAGATAGCATAACATAGCAGCAGTTTACTTAGTATCACCCAACTTTCTCTACAGGATTCTATCAGTATTCCAAACATCCTGAAGAAGAGTTAGGTAA
Source organism: Sinocyclocheilus anshuiensis (assembly GCF_001515605.1). NCBI lineage: Eukaryota > Metazoa > Chordata > Actinopteri > Cypriniformes > Cyprinidae > Sinocyclocheilus > Sinocyclocheilus anshuiensis. Next base: position 307,722 of record NW_015539862.1, read on the forward strand.
CCATTTAACATTCATTATGGTGTTCCTCTTACATTCTGAGAGCAAAACAGGTTCAAAGAGACTCATGGAGTGCTGGTCAAAGTCTCTCCATATCGTTGATTCATGGAGATGTTACAGGTAGTTTTATTTAGACAGTGTGTCTAGAAGATTATAAAAGGGCTTCTTCAATAGGCTTAAGACCACTTCCTAAATACATATATATCTTGTTGCATTTACTTTGTGCCCGATAGCATGCAAATGAGGTTCCCAAGAGACCTGGGGGGTGAAGGGTGGGGATTCCCGTGAGGCCTTTTGACTTGCTGCATTAAAGTGAGATTCAATCTGTTACCATTTTGTTTAAACAGAAGTATGAATTACAACGACACTTGATATATGTTATTCATGTCTTCTGTTATTGATGAGAATGACAATAAGAACATTCACGTTTGTGGTAACCCTATATATGTCAGTCTTTAAATGTAGTTATTTAACCTCCTACAACACAGCAGCAGTGACTTAATAATTCTGTTCCTGTAAAGCAGTCCTCCACGTTACAAAACTGCTCTAAATATGTCATTTGTATTGCCCGTGATTAACATATCAGTCTCTTGTATTTGGTTGTAGATTTTGTTTATGTAACGTATTTGTATGTGTTTGTGTAACTAGAAGTCAGACTCTGGACACAGACAAGTTAGAAACAAACAGGTGGGTTTATTGTACAGATTGAAATGAGCAATGGCAGGTGAGTAATTGCAAATATCAGTGGTGGACAAAGTACACAAATCAAGTACTTGAGTAAAAGTACAGCTACGTATAATAAAATATTACTCCAGTAAAAGTAAAAGTACTCCTTTTTTAAAATTTTACTCGAGTGAAAGTTTTCGAAATAATGTTGTATGTACTTAAAGGGGTCATATGATGCTGCTAAAAAGAACATTATTTGGTGTAATGAAATGTATTTATGCGTTTAAAGTAAAAAAAAAAAACATTATTTTCCACATACTGTACATTATTGTTTCTCCTCTATGCCCCGCCTTTTTGAAACGCGTCGATTTTTACAAAGCTCATCGATCTGAAAAAGCGAGGTGTGCTGTGATTGGCCAGCTATCCAGTGCGTTGTGATTGGCCGAATACCTCAAGCGTGAGACGAAAATGTTACGCCCCTCACCATACTGTTTTTTTTTATTTTTTTTTTATTACAAAACTTGTAGAAACATACAGAAACAGGGAAGCGAGACATGAATATATTCCAACAAAAAGCAATTGACGCAGTGAGAAGAGGATTATGATCGATCTGGCCTTAACATCCGCTCGTTTCGGTCCCAGACGGTGAGCTACATCGACACTGTCCTGTAGCCCATCTCCAATTCCAGGAGCGATCTTCTCTAGTATATTAAGAACCACGCTTCGGACATCCTCTCCATCTTTTTCCGCAACGCCGTGCAACTTTAGACACCATCTCCAACTGTAACGGTTACATTCCTGTACACTTGCTTTCAATTATTTGTTATCCTTTCTCAAAGCATGGACCTCTGATTCCAGATGATTAAGAGCCTCTTTATGAACACCGACATCCACAATAAGCTGTTGCACCGTCGCTGTCAGACTCTTGATTTGTTTCGAGGTAGCTTCGGTGGTAGTTTCGATCGCTGAAATCTTTTGAAAAGTTTTGTCGTGCTTTAAAGCTAGCTCGCGTATTGCAGCCAAGACATCCTCATTACTGTTTCCACTAATGTTAGATTCCGCGCGTTTCGATTTTTTGGCTGCTGGCTTCTGAGGAGTATCCGAAAGGGCAGCGACAATAACTTCATTATCAAAGTTTGGACATGTGTCAAACCATTGTGACTCCGTATCTCGCCGAAACTTCAGACCTGTGCTACTAGAGGCCGATGCTGAATCCTCAAACTTATCAACCATATCAGATGCGTTGGAAGCCATGTTGTCAAGCCAAGCTTGTTTAGCTTTCTTCTTTCCTCTTTTTCCCATGCATAAAGATGTCAAACGGGAATTATATGACTTTTTCACTTATGTCCACGTTATCACCAGTCTAAGCAGTTGGTTATATCACCACTTCACCTTTATTTCCCTGTAGAGCTAACACACAACCGCCTACATCGCCGCCATCTTGGCCATCCCCTCACCATACTGTTGTATTCCCTCAGCGACCAGCACGGATCAGCTCCAGGCATGACGAAGCGGATATCGTCCTCTTTTGGAAGACCAAACAAAGTAGTTTTGCTTTCACAACGAAGCACACAGCGTCTTCAGGATATGGCGGCGGCAACAATACTACAGTGAGAATAAAAGT
>NW_015539862.1:310186-318944 GCF_001515605.1 Sinocyclocheilus anshuiensis
TCACCCTTTACAGCAGATTTAGTTCACAAACAACTGACAGTTTTGACCTAAATATGATTTTCAGTTAAAATAATTAATCCTAAAATTCGACATTAGTAACTTACTTTTAACAGCATCAGACGCGCGCGCGCTCACAACATCTCCCGGTTCTTACTTGTGAATTCAGTTCACTGGAGACTCGCACTAAACGGTTCATTTGAATCAGTGAGTTGTCGACACGAGAACAGCTGCAATTGGTTCATTCTAATTTGTGAATTAATCGTTTGGTGCGATTTGCAAACCGATTTAAAAGGTTCATTGAAAAGAATCAGTTCATTTTTGAATCAGACACCGCTTCCGCGTGTCAGAGCACGTGATATATTATAAGGAGTAACGATAAGTTTTATGAAATGTAGTGAAGTAAAAAGTACGATCTTATGCTTTGCGATGTAGTGAAGTAGTCCACCACTGGCAAATATTGAGTCTTTGATGCAGGAAATGTAGATACTGATGATTATGGCTGCGTTTACACTTGGCATTAACATGCGACCTGTATCTGGATGTTGTCCACATACACATTGAAAAGACAAGTGTAAACGCGCTTCTGATCGGAATGTTATCCGATCAGCGTGTCCTGGTGTCCGCATTGTGATCGGATCTCAGTGAAATGTAAACGCAATCCAGCCATCGTGTCTGCATTCGCAGGTCGACATCACGCAAAACGCCACCCCCTCTCCCAATCTGTCGGAAGAACAGAGCGCTAGTGCCCTCTCTCCCGATCTGTCGGAAGAACAGAGCGCTAGTGAGGCTCAACATTTATTTTGATTTGTAAAATGTCCCGCGACTGAAAATAATTTTCAAAAGAAAACCCACTACTTCAGGTCGACTTTGCAATGCAGACGTATTTAAATATTGCGCTGGAAATACAGATCCGATCGGTTATCCAGATCAAGAAGTCAGCTGATGTTGCCAAGTGTAAACGCGCCATGTCCTGATTGACTGATGATCCGATCTGCTTGATCAGATCACAGTGATCGCATGTTAATGCCAAGTGTAAACGCAGCCAATGATCTCTTTACCAGGACAACGGAGCACACAGAGAGTGAATGGACTGATGAAGGGGTTTTCCAGGAGCTGGTTCCAATGAACTGTTTCAGGTGAGTAGGGTTGACAAGACACAGGAGCACACAGGGGAGACGAAGGAGATCCAGGGACTTGAAGCAGGCAAGTGAACACATAGAGATGAGTCTTCATTCCACTAGGGAGACCAGACAATGTGACTGAGTGAACTGTGTGCTCTTATAATGCAGGGTGATGATTATCCGGTGTGCGTGCTCAGAACTCGGGTGATTGTGATCGCTGATAGGTGGAAGAGCCTGGTCTGTCCGTGACAGTTTGTAGACATTATGATTTTAGACGTGAATTGATGTCATATTGCACTCTTGTCAAATGTATTACTAAAATACAGAATGTATTGTCCCTTACTAAAGTGAGCTAAGTTTAGGCTACATTGACTGACTTTAGCCAAGACAAAGGATGTCAGTAGATTATTAACAAAGACTGATGGTTCTGACCTCCTGGATATGATACAGTGGGTATAGAAAAGAATCAGAGGCGCACAGAGACGGAGATGATTCTAATAGCATTTAATAATAATCCAAGGAGAAGAGGGAGATCCAAACACACACAGGGAAACACAAGCAGCAACTTAGCATTAAACAATAACCGGCAAGGAAGGACTGAAATGGAGTAACTTAAATACACAGATCAAATGAGGATAATTATAGAACACAGGTGAACAGAATGAACTAATCAAGGGAACTAAGGAAAACTAGGTCAAGGGACTGAAACAAGGCAGGAGAACAGAAAAACACAGAAAACAAGGTCCAACTGTGACAGTACTCCGGCCAGGCGTGACCTTGCACCGTAATGAAACAACAGAAGGAGGAACTTAGGGGTACTTAGGAGGAGGATAAGGGAGTGGAGCAGGGATGGTGATAGGGGACGGCGAAGGGCACGCAGGAAGGTAGGCAGTCGACCAGGGTGGCGACAACGGAGGGAGGAGCCATGAAGGGATCAGGAGGAACCATGGCGGACCAGATGGAGGGAGGAGCCAGAATGGAGACAGAAGAGACTTGGAGCAGGAGGAGCCAGACGGAACCCAGACCGCAGCCAACATGACGGCCAACGGTGGAGCCGATGGAGGGAGGAGCCAAGGTGGAGGAAGGGCTGATGACTCCAGGGGGCCAACCGACAGCGGCAGAGCAGGTGGAAGAGGAGGCCAGGGCGGAGACGGAGAGCCGACGAGCCAGGGCGACGCAGAGGATCCAGAGGGCCAAGGAGGAGCAGATGGCTCAGACGACCGAGGCGCAGGCGGGGATCCGGATGGCCACGGTGGAGCCGGAGTGACAGAGTACAAAGGTGGAGCCAGCATCACAGATGGTGGGCTGAGGATGAGTTGAGGGGCTGGCAGGATACAGCGGCAGAGGAGCAGAAGATGACAGCCGACTGATGAGAGGATGTGGAAGAGGGAGGCTGGGTGGGAATTTGTGACTGGCAGTGAGTTCTGCGATGGTGTGTGCCGCCGACATACTCAAAATGGCAACACCCATCACAGGGAGCGCCACGGACAGGGGAACGACCTCCGTGGTCATGGCAGGACAGACAGACAGGTTCAGGGCAGACGAACAGTTTATAAACGGCCTCCTTGGCCTTATCGGGACAGGCAGAGAGTTCAGAAGACAGGAGAGGAGGTATGTCGGAATAAAAGTCTATAAGATCCTCTGAGTCCAGCTGCAGCTCACCCTCAGCGGTGTAACAGTGGGTGGGGCTTTCCTCCACGGCCGCGCTCTCCACTGTATAATCCTATGTGGCGGGCCTTGTTGCCGGCTCACACACCTGGTCAGACGTTCCATGAGGCTCTGGCTCTGGGGCAGTCCTCAGCTCTGTCGCCCCATTAGGTGATGGCTCGTCGTGAACTAAGGAAAACTTGGTCAAGGGACTGAAACAAGGTCCAACTGTGACAACACTTAAGTATCCTTGTATTTCATTAATATTATAATATCCGCAAGTACCGTTTTGGTTGCACTTTATTTTACAGTATGTGCACCTAATGAACTTGCCTAAAAAAGTAATGGTAATATAAGGTAATATAACTACCAGAGATGGGCATAAATACATGAAAATGTATTTAAAATAAAAATACAAAATACTGTGTTGGAAAAAAAAGTATTTAAAACAAATATAGTATTTTGTATTTTGAAAATGCACAAAATACATGTGAAATTTGTCATCCAATGTAGGCATCCCTATAGGCTGAAATCCATCTGGACATACTGTATTCTATATGCAAAAAAAAAAAAAACATTTAGAAACTTTTGTTTCCATTTTACATAGCTCTTCCCTTACCCTGCCCTGTAGGAAATACAAAGCTAAAAAAGAAAAAAAAAACTTTTTATATTTATTTAATGTAAAGTTTATTTTGTTGTACTGTATGTAAAGTTTATTCAAATTAGAAAGCTTATCTAAAATGTACAGTTTAAAATTAGAATTCATGTAAATAGCATTTAACACTATTTGCTTAAAGATGTTTTTTGTTGTTGTTGTTGTTGTTGTTTTTGATGAACAATAAAACCACAAGCTTAAGATTTTTTGTGGTGTACCATTCATCAGTGTTTGTTTCAGTATTGTAATAAACAATCAGTATTGTTAAATCATTATGGTTCAATTTAGTGTTATACATATGTTATCATATTCAAACAGTATGTTTTGTTCTAATGTCACAAGTCATAATCTCAAGTTTACTGGGTTTTACACGATTTGATTCTTTCGTGTGGGTTTACGTCGTGTACTTTCACATTTTCACGTGTCCTCCAAAATGACCCACCACCTTATCAGTTTATATGTGAAGAAATCCGTTTATTCATAAACTTCTCACAAAATGATTGTTTGACAAACTACTCGCACAGAAAAAATGCCTGCCAACGTACAAGTGTGAATTTGAATTTCCTTTCACGGCAAACTGCACTTATAATAAGACACATCAATAACAAACACATCACGCTCTATTACTCATCCATTTGTCCATGCTGCTTTTTCCACTCCAACGTTTTCCCACTAAAAGCAGCACAGATATATTTGCTTACAAATATACTTAAACTATAATATTTATTATAGGCCTTTTTCTTATCTTATTCCAGAAAAGTCCCTCACCCAATGCTGAATGGAGCTGTACAGCTGCAGCTCACATGCATGAATGTTGGGGTTGGGGGAGGGGGCATGTCTAGTTGATGCACAAAATCAGCACCCTGATAAAGAGGTTGACTTGCACAAATTATTTTATGTATTTTGAAAATACAAAAATACTAATCTTAAATGTATTTATATACAAATTACATCTGACTTTTTCCAAAGGCTTTAAAATACAAAATATAAAAAATAAAAATAGTATTTCGTATTTCAAACACGTATTTTAAATACATGTATCTGAAATACTGCCCATCCCTGGTAACTACGTGGGTTTGGTTTAGTGGTAGGTTCAGGGTTAGCACCTAGTTTTTACTCAGTTATTGTAATCACTATAATAAGTACATAGTATGTGCATGTGGAACGGGACTGTATAATAAAGTGCTACAACAGTAAAAAAAAAAAAAAAAAAGATCTTTTAAGATTTAAGGTACACTACAAGTGCACATTAAATACAAGTAAGCATACTTCTTTTACACAAGGTTTAAAATTCTGATTGTTGCTAATTACTGTGCAACAGTTAGTCCTCTAATTTGATTGGCCCGCAGAATGGAACTTTTCACTGTTTATGTCACTCTACTTGACTGTGCTCAGGGCATTCTGGACCTGAGTATGTGAGCATGTTGAGTAGAAGTGAATGTGTGTGATTTTGCCTGGAGTGGGTTTTCAAACGCTGTAGGGTGAGTTTTTTCTTTTTATCCATAATTGATTGGAGCAGGGTTTCTATCTATAGTTATCACTCTCTCTATTTTGTGCAGAGGAGAGGAAACTGCAGTCATTTCACTTCATTCCTTCGCAGAATTAAGTTGCCACAGAAGAAATATACATATTAACTAACTAGCCAAATTTTGTCTGAAACATAAATTCTTCATTTTTTCTAGCCCTAAAAACCTTTCTGCCGGCCCTTAGGGGGCACCACATCCTGGTCCGCTCGGATAACATGACGGTGGTAGCCTTTAAAAATCACCAAGGCGGTCTCAGGTCATGCTCCCTTCACAGCTATGTGCCTAAGGTGCTCTCAACCCTGTTCAGAGCACAAGTCATTACTTGCTCTTCCTAATTCAGAGGATGAGCAGGGTCCCAATCCACTCTACCCGGTTCGGTAGAGTGTATATTGAACACTCTGGCCCATTTTGGCACTCAGAGCAGCTCTTTGTATTCTTCAGAGGCCACTATAAAGGGCTATCTCGCTGGATAGTTGACGCTATAGCCCTAGCTTATGCCTCAGAGGGCTTACAGTGCAGTGGCGGCTCGTCGGGGGAGGCACAGCGTCCCCATAATTTTGAGGTGAAAATGGGAGGAGGGCGATTTAATGTTAATAAAATTCACAATTAATTTCAGTTCATGTCTCAGAATGTGTATTTTTTGTTTGTAATTTCACAGTTGTAATACCATAACGTGAAAGCGCCGCTTTTCTATCGCGAATGTGCCGAATCTGCTGATGTAATTACAACCGCTAATGATAGAGAAGGGTAGGGGGAGGCCGGGGAAGATATCTGGTCTATTGGTGATATCTGTGGGGCCATCTGGTCATCGCCGTCAACCTTCACCAGGTTTTACAACTTGGATGTCCCTGCCCTCCAGGCACGGATTTTGTCTGCTTTAATTTACTTAATACCCTCTGTAAGCGGAGAAGGTTCTGTTATGTAGTCCCCAGCCTAGTGGTCTGGCTTTCGTAATTAGCCCATGCTTTTTAGGAGCCCTCATTACAGGCACTCCGGGGCTGGGCTCGCAGAGTGACTTCGTTCTGCGCTTGCTTATAGCACAGAGCTATAGGATGCATTCCCCATAAGCATGTGTTAAAAGCAGTGGGAGAGACCGTTCGAAAGGGTGTTACCCTCCGGTTAGAATCAGAATCAGAATCAGAATGAGCTTTATTGCCACGTATGTTTACACATATGAGGAATTTGTTTTCGTGACAGAAGCGTCCACAGTGTAACAGAATGACAGTGACAGAACAAAAAGCACAGATAATAAAAAATAAAAAGAAATAAAAAATAGAACAAGTAAATAAGGAATAAAAATATACAAATCGGCAATTGTATGTACAGGTATATAACAATAGACAGTTGTATGTACAGGTATATTATGTGCAAAAATGATGGCGGAGTAGAACTGTTTCAGCAGCTCCTGTGACAGGTTACTAATGAACCTCGGTTCCCTGAAATAAGGGAACGAGCGTTGCATAAACTGCCGTGCTATAAGGCTGCACACAAGTCAGCGGCTATCGCTGACAGTTGAAAGATTCTGATGAATGGCACCCTAAGCCGACTTATATAGCAGTCAGCTCCTCCCCTTTTGGCGGGTTGAAGTGCCATTTGTTTGTGCAGTTACATGAACGTGAACAAATTAGGCTTCGAACTAACTTTTGCAAAAAAAAAAATACTTACAAATTAGTAAGCATGTTAAAACGCAACGCTCGTTCCCTTATCTCAGGGAACCAAGGGAACCGGAGATTTTTCTAGCATACATGCACAAACACACAGTCAGCAGTTAAAAATGTAAACATTTATAAGCACCACATGTATAATTTGCATACAAATTCTAATTTAGATTCAGGGTAAAAAGAAAGCAAAATTGTCTAAAACAAACACTAATAGGGAAGCAGAGATAATTATTATGCTTTTTACCAGCTGGTTACACGTAAAAGCATGCAAATCACAGAGGAGCAAACTTAATTTAGCATAGCAAACAATGCGACTAAATTGCTGTCAAGTCAGTAAATAATGTGGTGATTCCTTATTGGTGAGAATTGCTTGAATATAATTGCAAAGAGAGAGCTCTTCAAATTAGAGGATTTATTGAATAGATAGATCCTGCAGACCATATAATTATGAAATATTAATATGAAATATGCAGGAACATTGTCAGACCAGAGCTTTGCTGAATGAGCTTTTGAGAAGCACATAGTTTCCACACTGCCAGGAAATAACTCCTTCACTCTTGGACTGATTTTAAGAATGTTCTGCAGGCTTTGCCAATACCAGCCTACTAAGTATGGTCTAGTTTGCTGTTTTTAACATTTAAATATATATATATATATATATATATATATATATATATAAACTACTTTCTATATGAATATATTTTAAAATGTAATTTATGTAAATGTATGTAATTTTTAGCATCATTACTCCAGCCTTCAGTGCCACATGATCCTTCAGAAAAAAAGAAAAAAAAAACCTGAAACCATGGGTTATTAAAACTGATCCAGACCTAAGACATTGTAACAGCACGTCTGTACCTACAGTCTTATTTTCATAACTAATATGGCATCCACCCTGACTAAAGTCTTTAACCTCATTTATCATGATGTCTGTATTTGTGAAGATAGATTATAGACCTATAGATCATAACATGTTTTATTTAGCACACAACTTGCCTGTTCATGGATTGGCGTGACCATTTTTCAATCCAACTGGCCCGAAGCCTGTGGTCGTGTTATAGGTAGCACAGTTCAGAAGCGCTTCACGCAGATTATCAGATACTCTATGTCAGTACCATAGTTTATTGCACTGCATTCAATGAAAATAAAGGCATCTGTGTCATGCAAAACAGATGATATTGACCTGCATACATGTTCAAAACAAATACCTCTATTTCATTATGGCTCTACCCTGCTGTAGTTTGTCCCCGAATTCAAAGCTTGTATGATTACTATTTGAGTAGATGACACCACTTCAGTATTCACTTCCTGAGCTATACCAAAACAAAAAAGCTAATTGAAGTAATGCTTACATAAGAATCAATGTAAATACATGAACTTCCCATGGTTCAGGAACTGAGAGGCCAAATAAGTATATAACAGTTAAATAAAAAATGAATACTGAGTAACTTATATTTTATACACAGTTATGCTGGTTTATTTATGTAGTTTAACTCCAGCAACATAGCAGTTCCAAACCTAGTCAAAGTACAAACAACTACTGGCATTTCCAAACAACACACATCAGTGGCGTTTCATTCCTAAATGAATCAGTGTTGTTGAACAAATCGGTTGAATGACGCACTTCTAAAGATTTGTCATTACTTGGCTTAAAGGCCCGTTCACAACAAGAACCATAATTATAAGAATACCTATAATGATAATATAGCTTTCACACCAACACATGATAACATTCCATTTATGCATTCTGTTTATTGTCTGATGCTTTAAATGACTGACCTCTTTAAAGGAGGATAGATTCTGATTGTCTGTCAATGTTTTTATTGGTCATCAGCTGGAAAACAAATTGTTCTGAAACCACACATGACATGCAGGGGAAAAAAACAAGCAAATCGTGCGCACGATTTACTAATTTGTTCCCTCATTTTAACTAAATTGTGCTCGGTATAATAATTTGTTCCCTCTTTTTTAAAGGGGTCATATGACGTTGCTAAAAATAGCATTATTTGGTGTATTTGGTGTAATGCAATGTGTTTATGCGGTTTAAGGTTAAAAAAACACATTATTTTCCACAGACTGTACATTATTGTTTCTCCTCTATGCCCCGCCTTTCTGAAACACGTCGATTTTTACAAAGCTCATCGGTCT
>NW_015539862.1:319348-336318 GCF_001515605.1 Sinocyclocheilus anshuiensis
TGCACCAAGAGCTTGTAACACTCCAAAGAGAAAGGAAAAATTGAAATCGCATCATATGACCCCTTTAAGTAAATCATGCGCACAAAATAATAATTTGTTCTACTTCCTGTCCGCATTCTCATAAACTGATGTAGATGCCTCTCACTTAAAATGATTCTATGAAACGCTGCCTCTATAACTCATTCCCAACTCAAAATAAAACCCAGTTAAAGTGTCTCTGTGATTCTGTCAATAACATAACATAGCAGCAACAGGTTTATGACTGCGCACAGGAAGTAGAACGAATTATTTCGTGTGCACGATTTACTTAAAACGAGGGAACGAATTAGTAAATTGTGCGCACGATTCACTTTTTTTCCCCCTGCATGTCATGTGATGTGTGGGGCTCTGCAGTATTCCAATATTATAGTTGTGGTGTAGGCCCATTCACACCAATGACGATAAGTATAACGATAAATAGTTTTAAATCATTCTAAATGTAAAAGAATAGCATAGTCCGCATCACAACTATAACAATAACGGCACAAATGAAGGATAGCACTGAAATCACTTTTAAAACAATTTTTTTCTATCTGATGAAAGATTAAAAAAAAAAAGCCAATCAGAATCCACTCTGCTTTAAAGAGCTTGAACATTTAAAACAGCAGACTACAGCTGCAGCGTGCACTTACAATAAACATGGTTATTGTTCGTTAGTGTGGGCACTAGTAAAGTTAGTTATAGCTTTAGTAATCTTTATAGTTGGTGTAAACAGACCTTCAGTCTATTCTCATATAATTAGAATGATTTTAAAACTTTATGGTTATCTTAGTTAGAAGTTGTTAAAAGTTGTTTAAACTCTAAAAAAGCTGGGTTGTTTCAACCCAACTTTGGGTCAAATATGGACTAACCCAACTTTTGGGTTGAAACAACCCAGCATTTTTTAGAGTGCACTACAGAAGTCTATATCATTCTTGATGAAAACAAAACTCGAAGTGAATTATGTTGGATGATGGCACTATTGTTTTAGAGCTGCTTTACAGCTGAATCACTTGCAGCATCAACACTGGTACTGAACTGAACTGAATCAACATTGAACACATATAGTAGACCTTATGTAGCACGTTTTCTGTATTCCGTTTGTATTTCTACATCGTGAAGTGAACTTAAGGTCGTACAAATTTATGAATTAATACTTCTACTTACATTTGTTATGACATCCGCCTCGAACATTACAATGCTCATGATAACTTTTGTCTAACTCTATAATATGTAAATCTACTTCACCAGCTAATTACTCTTCAACAGCGATGCTATAGAGCTACTGCAAAAAGGAAGTTCAAAGACAGAATTCTAAAGATGGCAGAGCTCTTGTTTCTCTGGTGCATAAGGTCTATAGCTGATCGATTAACTTCACACAGTTATTGACGGGTTAAATTGGGCCGGGCCCGGCACTTGGCTTAGGCTGGTAACACATTAGTGAACATTCATTATATATTTTCAACAATATTCAGCTTGACGGTTTTCTGTAAGCATGCACCCAAAACACGCACACATAAAACAGCTTCTCAGACAGCGTGCGAGTACAGAATTTAGATCTTTTTCATGGCTTTGATGACTTAATTCAAATTCTGTAGTATTTCCCTAACTAAATATTACCGTTAGACCTACCTGAAACTTAAATCACTGATTTTATTGTCATCAGATGTAGCTTTGCACACTGCTAGCATCTAGAATGATTTTGATCAGCATTTTAGCTCTCTTAACTTGCTATTTTTTACAGTTTGTTATTTGATATAAGATTTTGTGGGCTTTGCATACCCATGTGCACCCCCAACCCCCACATAACAAATCCCAATTTAAGCCCTGGTTATTGATCTGAAGTGACCTCAGCTAAATAATGACACTACTGCTGTCTTTTAGAGCTGCTTTACTGCAGAATCTCCAGAGTCTCCATTGCGGAGTTTCCATAATTGCTTCTGCTATTTCCTATTTATCATTGTGAAGCTGCTTTGACACAATCTGTATTGTAGAAATAAAGTGACTTGACTTCATTTGAGGGAAATTGTTTTAAATGCACCTGATTTGCTGCTGCTAGATTTAGCACATTTAGCCACTTCTCTTCCACTACACAGTGGAAGCTAAGACCTTTAGTTTATACAGTAAACAATCTAATAAATAAATAAATAACAAAAAAAGTCCTCCTACAGTCCTTCTATTTCTGCCATATCATTATATTTAATGATTGTCAGAAGTAACTTATTCTCGTCTCAATTTGTCTTTAAACTTTTTCTGTTAAAATATGTTAAACTATCTGTCGCTCTACATTTATGCTCGACAAACGACTTTTACCCCCCTATGGAACACAGAAGTAGTTATCAAAGTCAATGCATGCTGATGATCATTGGATCTCAAGTTCAGCTTCAATTTTTTTATGACCTGCACCTAGGACAGATGCCTCTACAAAACATGATCATGCACATAAGCAGGATGTGACTTTAACACCATTCAGACATAAAAAAAAAATCCAGCTGGCACGGTTGTTAGGATATCCACACAAATGGAAATAATGCAGAGAGACAAATACATAAAACAGCTTATTGACAGGACTATGAGCAGTCATGGACTATGGACTATGATTCAGTCACAAATTCTATTATTACTTTGCATAATTATCCAACATAACCTAACTGGCATAACCTGTTAACTGCCACCTGTCCCTCAGGAATCCTTCCCAAGAATATTCCAAGTCTAGTCAAGTAGAAGAGCTGCCTCGGAATAACACATTCGCCTCATTAGCTCCTTCACACCCTCACAAGCTTCCTGGGAACAGCTTTTCTTGTTCTCAGAGCCTGGTAACACAAAAACACTCAGTGAAGGATGATTTCCCTACAGTTTTCACGCTATATAAATAATAATAAAAAAAACCATGGTTGACAGCAGGTGGCAGCTTCTAAGTATATTTTGAGTTAATATTTCAAAACCTTTCACCGTTATGACTGTGAATGCATAAACTGACAAGAGAAAAGGGAGACAGAAGTATTTTCAGACACACCTTAAAGTCAACATCAAATTGAATCCCATTACTTTACCTCAAGTTATTGTTCTTTGATTTAACTATTTAGTGATGCATGTTAGTGCAAAAAAAAAAATGCTGTCTTCATGATCCTTCATCAAAACTCCTCTGAAAAATGCTGATGTTACTTAAGCCACGTGGTTATGGTAATGTTAACCAAGAGTCAAATAGCTATAGCTGAATTCAAGCCACGTCATACAGCACCGTAACTAGATGACAACCAGTTCATGTCCCCAGACTCAGAATGATGCATTTTAATGGCAACACATTACATTATCAATAGTCAATTATTGGAATTGATATTACAAAATACCTGCTTAACTATATTTTACTTCTGAAGCCACTGCCATTTTGAATGTTTCCAAATTATGTTGCAGTGGTGGTAAAACAAAGTCAGAGCGCTCGTAGAATTAAAAAGTTGTAAGTTTTAGGAGGAAGAGAACAGTTTTTGCAACTTGGATTCTCATAAATGTAGTTATTTTGAAATGACGTGAACACCTTATGTAACTTTTGAGATAGACTAATGAAGCAGAGCGGGATTTACAAGCCTGCTTCGACTGCTCTGATTGGAGTGTTTTTGAGGCTGCAGCCACTGATCTGGATGAGCTCACGGAGCTCTCGTGTCATCCTACATCAGTTTCTGTGAGGACATGTGTGTTCCAACCAGGACTTATTTAGCATTTAACAACGACAAAGCTTTGCCAGGCCAAAGAGGATGCCTACAGGAGTGGGGACAAAGCCTTATACAAACAGGCAAAATACACACTGAATAGGGAGGTAAGAGTAGCTAAGAGAAGCTACTCTGAAAAGCTGAAAAGAAAAAACTGTTTTCAAGCAACAACCCTACATTAGTGTGGAAGGGCCTGAAAGACCAAAAATCACGGGACTAAATTACTTCACACCTGTTGCTTTAACGTCTGTGATCATGAAGTCATTTAAGAGACTGGTGTTGGCCTACTTGAAGGACATTACTGGACCCTTGCTGGACCCCCTTGCTTACAGAGCAAACAGGTCTGTGGATGATGCAGTCAACATACTGCACTACATCTTGGCAAATAAAGCTAATTTTGATTCTTTTGACAACTTTTCACTGTCCAATAAATTCTCAATGCATAAAATCAAACCTGCACTACATTTATTCCTGTTTTATGAAATACACCATATTAAACCCAGGATTAATTCAATAAAGTGCTGCAAGTGATGACATATTTTTGTAGACCAACCTCGAAGTTTGCATCACCCTGGTTCCCTCGACAATAAAGTTTGTGATCAACAAAAGTGTATCATTCTTACACATTTTGTTCATCGTGATAATATTCACAAATAAAAACAACTTTTATGAATTTTGAAGACCCAATACAATTGGCAAATGTAAAAAGCTAAAGTTAGAATATAGATTAACTACACCATGATCACATGACTTGGTCACCACCGTTAAGCTTCCAACAACTCTTTCAGTCTTTATTTAAAGAATGCAGACTGAAAGGCAAGCAAAATCTTTTATATACAGTGTATATATATATATATATATATATATATATATATATATGTTTTGTGATCAAAGCTCTGTAGTTTTAATTGTGGGGGAAAAACATATAATGCAATGTAATTCGATGATGATTGAGAGATGAACAAATAAACATTTATCAAAAGCTTTATGTCTCATATTTGATATTCGCATTGATATCCTGTATGTATAATCAAGTAAACCTAAGTGGCTTCAGTCCAGTAAATGTTCATCTTGAAATATTACTAACACAGGGTTCCCACACCTTGGTTAAGTTAAAATTCAAGGACCTTTCAAGGATTTTCCAGGTCCAATACCCTCAAATTCAAGGACTTAATGTGGGGACATATTTCAAGTGAGATCAAGGTTATACCGTTACATTGTTATCGTTTTCATGTGTCAAACACAACTACGCAAAAAAAAACTTTTATTTTATTTTTTTTGCATTTATTTTTGGCCATATGACAGAGATCTGATATTCTATTTGTCATATTTCCGTTTTGCATAAAACTGAAGAATATTCGATACATCCTAGTCAACATTAATTTCACGGTGTGTCTGAGAAACGTTAAGGTACCATTGTAGTAGTTTCGTGTGCGCGTGAACATCATGGCAACGTACCATGAACTATGGCAAGCCAAAAATGTCAAATACGCCGTCCTGATAGCAGACGCCATAAAAAAACGTGCGTAAACTGTAAAAAATGCCGTATTTAATGGCATAAATTTAATTCTGATTCTTTTGGCTTGCCATCTACAACACAAAGTATCTCACGCGGGAAACACTTAACGTAACACGTAAAATGCCCGTAGCTAACATAAATCAAGCAAGCTAGTATGCATAGGCCACGAAGTGTTGGCGAAATAACACATTAGCAGACCAGAGGGAATAATATGGAATTTTTTCCAGAAAACTTCTTACACAAAATAAATTCAAGCACTTTCAGGGACCTGCATCTGTGTACGTTCATTTTCAAAAACTTTCCAGAGCCTCGAAAAAATTATTTCAGATTCACAAACTTTCAAGGATTTCAAGGACCCGTGGGAACCCTGCAAAGAGGACGGCTTGGTCGGCTGGTGTTTGGCAGGTAAGAAATCTGGGGGAAAAATATGCAAACAAACTACACCTGTATTACGGATGTATTTTATGTCGTAGAATAAAACATGAAACCTTATTTTTATGCATTTAACTAAAAACCCAAAAACATTGACTTCAGGATGATGGAACTGGAAGTGCTAAAATGCTAACTTGTTTCTCAGTTTTAGCCAACAAAATCATCCCTGCAGCACTCCATTCATTTTGACTTCAGATAGGCATGCAAGCTGTGATATGAAAACACTCAGAAAAGCCTAAAATGAAAGAAATGACAGATGTTCAGGGAGATAGGAGACATTGCTTTTAATTTAAAAATAAAGTTTTTAGCCTTAAATTAACAATGGATCTATATTCCAAGTCAAAGGAGTGTAATGCCTACTGCACAAAACAACTGAAGACAAGGATCTGTAATGCAACACAACTAAAGGAATCTCCACAAAACATTTATTTTTTATTTTTTTTATAATGTAGGTGATTCAAATGAGGCATCTCTTTGGCACTCTCTAAATGGAGTGCTTCGAGAAGTTGCCTTCCCTGCCTTAAGTACTATGAAACTCAGAACTGAAGAGGTAAAAATAAATGTGGATAAATGCACCAGTTCGACTGGTGACTGGTCACAAGTCACTCTTACCTGTGTTGGCATAGTAACTAAGCAACTAAGAGTAGAAAAAGTAGAGAAAATCTGGCTTGAACACATATAAATACATTTTTTTACAAACAAAGTTAATCCAGAACTAATATGCAATAAGGAAACTAGCATTCCTTTCACTTCAACAAAAATATAAATTAAATAAAACAAAATCCAAAGCTGCTGTATCCACCTAAATGTGAGAGTATAAAGCTAGTTTTCTATAATGTCCCATGTTTACAGTAGATCACACATGAGAGCTGCTCGTACTAATAAAGACTAGATTCATCCATGAGATTCAGATATTGCCAAGCACTTTAAGACCTATAAAAAAAAAAAAGGTCAGTGGGACGGCGCATCCACACTGACTAAAGATTTGTCTGACCGTCTAAAGGTCTGTTTGTGTGCAGTCAGCCGGTGGGTCTGCAGGGAGGTGATTAAAAACAGTTGAAACATTACCACCACCTGACTGAAGATAGTAGGAGTCCATTAGCCATCCAACGCCCCCGTTGAGCCTGAGCCGGTCGTGTGCAGTCCAAACAAACAAACACTCTTACACAAGACATTCCTAGCATTTAATCTCTGGGACTCTCATCTGTGCTGGCCAAAGACCGTTCACAGTAAGATCACTTCAATGAGAATTCATACTAAGCCTGAAGGTCTAAAACTTGATCTTGGTGTTTTTAAAAACAAAAGGCTCAGTGGTGGACATGTATTTGCAGTTGTCTGATCATGTGATGACATGTTTGTCGACTTTAAACACAGAGATGTCTGGTCCAGCCTGTTTTTCTGTTTAAGTTGTTGGCGGAGCTGGCGAATTGATCTGTTTGTTGAAGACATTGTCTGTGTGGAGTAAGTTACTCCATGATGGCTCTGTATATGTCTGGTTCGATGTAATCCTCTCTGTAGCGGGAATTGATCACCCGCTGTCTTTTCGAGTCTTGCTTCACCTCCTTCTCCACAAACACTCCTTTGAAGCGCATGTCCGATGCCACAGACTAGAGATAGAAATAAAATGTATTTAAAGTCTGCTTAAACCACTGATTTTTCAGTTGCACTGTGTCATTACAAGTTAAGATTACTGTAGTAATAGTAGTATTTTATAAAAAAAATATGCCATGTCAGAATTTAAGGCTATCTTCATGGCATAAACGGAGTTGGAATAATACAAGAGTTACATACAAAATAAAAACCAAGCATACTCAAAAATACAGCAGTTAAAATTATACAAGATTTTTTAAATGAACATGATAAAAATTCTAAAATCTTTTCTGGTAAAATCTTGTTATGTAGTGGTAAGAGAGATCAAGGAAAAGTAGTTTTATGAGTTTCTCAATGGTGTACTGCACATTATCACTTAAGTAGCAGTGCTGGCAGGAAATTACACACCAGGCGGGCTTTAATGCGTTTGGGCAGCTCCTCGTCCAAACTGTACACGTCTTCCCTCTTTACAGTAAGCTGAGAGTCATCTTCAAACTCCACCTGGAAAATAATTAAAAGAGCTGCGAATGAAGCCATTATAAAATGGTATGTAAATTGCTTTGCAGCGGTAAATGCAACGGTAAAAATGGTAAAAAGATAAAAAATAAAAAAAGGTCTACAGTTACTCTGCCTTCAGGTAAACTCAGAATGATTGTAGTTTAGAATGTGACTGTACAACTAATTTGTATGCATTCTGTGTAATGTTGATGAAGGACAGCTATAATGTTTGCCAGAAAATACTTCTCATTTAGTTGGGTAATGAAGCAACAGTGTCATTCTATGTGTGGCACAATGTTAAAATATTCAGAGATATAAATAAATTACAAACCTAATGCACATCCTTTGCTCTTTGGTTTCCGGTATTATCACTATCCCTGTCTTAGTCAAGAAGTGGGGGGAAAAAACGAAGGAAAAAAAAAACTAAACCTGTTGGGCAGTTTTGCCGGACTAAAATCACTTAAAGGTCCCATGGCATGAAAATTTCACTTTATGAGGTTTTTTAACATTAATATGAGTTCCCCTAGCCTGCCTATGGTCCCCCAGTGTCTAGAAATGGCGATAGGTGTAAACCGAGCCCTGGGTATCCTGCTTTGCCTTTGAGAAAATGAAAGCTCAGATGGCCCAATCTGGAATCTTCCCTTTATGTCGTCATACGGGGAAAGGTTACCTCCCCTTTCTCTGCTTTGCCCGCCCAGAGAATTTGGCCCACCCATGAGAAAATTAGCTACTACCGTGCGAGGCGAGCGCAATATTTTTTTTTCCTCGAGAGACATCATGGCTTGCAAACGAGCGAAGCATGGCAGTTGCCCCGCCTCTCTCCTCCTCATTAGCATTTAAAGCTACAGACACAGAAATGGCACGTCCTAAGGAAAGCTCATTGTGGGACTGGCTCGTAGTGGCTGAAATTCTGCACCAAGGCTGAATTTCGGGAAAGAGACTTCAGATACAGTACTAGGGACCACTTAGGCCTATATAAAAGCATCCAAAAAGCAGCATGTCATGGGACCTTTAAAATATGTTGCATCATAAATTTGACTTCCACATTGTTAACCTGGAACTGGCCTCAGGCTTATGAACCATAGTATTTGGAGGAAGAATTGTTTATTCTGATTATACACAACTGGTCAAAAGTTTGGGGTCTGTAATTTTTGTAATGTTTCAAAAGAATAATGCATTTATTTATTTAAAATAGGATTCTTTGATGAACATAAAAAGCATGCATTTATTTGAAATAGCAATCTTTTGAAACATGAAAAATAAATAAATAATGCCTCCTTGCTCAAAAAAGTACAAATTTCTTTCAAAAGAAATCTTACTGACAAATTTTTGAACAGCAGAGTATTATAATAATAATAATAATAATAATAATAATATTTTGACAGTTGGTGTCTTTTATTATGTTGCTGCTTTATAAAAGTAATAATCCAGTAGAGTCTGTGGATTACAGTGATTTAACCATGAGTAAGGACTGTACCCATGGTACCTGATTTAACCATGGACCTACTGCTGAAATGTAAGCCTATTGTGTGACCTCTCACAACTTATTGCTTAAACCTTAAAGATCGAAACAGCCACCAGTGGCTAAAAATTACTATTGTTCTTACATTTTTGAACCACTAATCCAATCTGAATGCTTTAAAAAGTCTAGTAAAGAGGAGATAATCGCATTTGTCACATTTGGACATTCAGAGGCTCTGTAGTGAACGTGGTTACGTCATCACATTTTGATCAGTTGATGCTTAGTCCCACCCCCGTACCCAGATTAGTTCAGATGGTCATCTGCTCAATTACTAAACATAGGTTTTGGTCTTTTGAACCACCAATCAGCATGTTTCTTTGGAAATTTCGCAAAGTGAGATTTAGTGCGTCGTGCATGCATGAAAACAAACACAAAATAACACATTTGCATGAGATCACTCTTTGACAAAGCACAGAAAAACATGACAGAGCACTTTGACATAACACAAACCAAAAACAAGGATGAAACAGCGGTACATATCAGATAAAGTGCTGGAATTTATGTTTTAGAATCGATTCTGACACAGAGTACAGCCAATGGACTGATCCACTTGGTTGTTATATTATGTAAATATTTTATGTTATGTAAATATTTAAATATTTTATATCTTATATAGTTTGTAAAGATCATTTGCACTATTTATTCAGTTGCATTCGGTATATTTCTCATTTTGTGTGTAGTTTGTGAAAATTATTTGCACTTTGTATTTTTGTTGCACAACACCATTTGCACAATTGTATTCACTACTTGCTACACGGTTTGCTTTTGTTGTTCATGTTCAAATTCAAAATTGATTTCTCTGAGAAAAAAAGTCACTTTTGCTTCCGTATTTTGTTATTATATAACAACCTTACTATTTACTTTACTCCCTAAACTTTTTTGGACACATCTATATTGCGCCCTTGAGCAAGGCACCGAACCCCCAACTGCCCCCCGGGCGCCGCAGCATAAATGGCTGCCCACTGCTCTGGGTGTGTGTTCACGGTGTGTGTGTGTTCACTGCTGTGTGTGTGCACTTAGGATGGGTTAAATGCAGAGCACTAATTCCTAGTATGGGTAACCATACTTGGCCACATGTCACGTCAAAAAAAAAATAAAAATTTTTATATTGTCAGTGAACTAAATATACATGTTTTTCACTGAAAAGCACATATAATAATATTGTAATAAATTGCTAAAGTTTTATTTGGAAGTATAAAACATACAAAAACAACTTTCTAAAGAGAAAAATTCTAACTTCAAGAGTTTCTATTTGAATACACAGTAAAAAACACCCAATTGTTGCTTGCGTTTTTCTTAAAGTTCTGGCAAATTCATACATTCTTAAGAGAAAACAAATAGAAAATTGGGACTTTAAATGAGCTAGACTAAAACTTCAAGTTCTCCTGTTTATAAAGATATATGGCACTTGATGCTGACTGCTAGAATAGGTTTGAAAACAGAAAGAAAAGTACAGGCATGTCAGGTGCCCCAAACATATTCTAGCTGTTTAGGCTAATGTCATGAAAAAAAGACAAAAACAGCCTCCACTGAAATCAGGAGGGGAAAAAAATGACAGCCATGACTGTACTTTGTTTTTATGTGAATATGTATGGTATTATATGTTATAATAAGTATACAGTATACAGTATACAGTACAGATTAGTCGTCTGTCTTCTATGCTAAATTATAACAATTCTCAGACTGCAAACAGTGATCCTACTGTGACGCATCTACTTTGCAGTGTCTGAAGTTGAACTCTAACCCAAATAGTGTACGCAAGTGTGTTTGTTGTCCTCTGACCTGGTACATTGGGATGATATGGTCAGACACAAATTTGGCTCCATAGATCAGGCCATCTGTCCAGCGTACTTGAACTACGTCTCCCTCCGATGGCGGGCCGAGCTGCCTGCAGTCTCTATTCTGAAAAATAAACACCAGCAGGGCTTCAGTACACTGTTTTTAATCATCAAACATTGTTTTGAGCTGTGTAACCACTCACGTACCACTATATCCTCAGGAAACAGGTTGTCACTGAATGAGCCATCATCAAAGATAACCTCATAAAAGGTGGCCTTTGTCAGCTCAACCACCTCACAATGGTAGTATCGGCTATTTCTGTGCTTGCAGATTACTTTCTGTCCCTTCTCCAACTCCCGCATAGATGCTCTATTGCGCTGCAGAAGATAAATTCAGAGACCAGACATCTCAGACAACACACATCTTTTGCAGTTACATATTTTATTCACCAACCTGCACAACAAGGTGTTGATGGAAACAGACTGATTGTAAATATTACTGATTAACCTGATTACAACCTAATAAATCACCCAGACAGGCCAGTTACAGTAAAAAATCTTCTTTTTTTTTTTGGCTCTACTACTTGTGTCAGGTTTTTCAGAAATGCACACCTTGTATTTCTGTTTGTTTCATATGGTTTTGAAAAAACTTTCAATAAAAGTTTTTAATGACAATAATTTAATGACTAAAAAATGTCATGTGGTGTAACCATCAAGTAATACAATTTCCTTACACACTTAATGCAAGTCAGTGTAAACAAAAACATTTTGAAATATATTTTTTCACAATTAATAATTCATAAATATCATTACATTTTTGAGGAGTGGCAGAGTCACTTTACAACCTGAACTAACCTTGTCCTGTCATAAAAAGGTCAAATTATCTGATGTTTTATAAGACTTAATGACCTGGACACACAAGCTGTGTCCCAATTCATTGGCTGCATTTGATGACCAAATTTGTCACAGTGGGGTGCTGAAATCTGTCTGATTCCAAAGCCTCCTTCAAATGCAGCCTCAAAATGTGGCCTTCATTTCCCAAGCCATTAAGGATAATACAATAAATGGACCCTTCACGGCCCAAACTATCCCAAGATTCATTGCACGCCAGTGACAACAGGACTCTATACTGGATTACACTTTTAAATTCAAGTATTGGGTTTCAACTTACTTGAATATCTACACAAATGTTACAAAAAAATCTTTAAACTAACTTCTATCAGATGTGATTCAATAAATAGTTTATACTTTTTGTTATGTACATAAATGAACCAAGTTGTTTTGTTTTCAGACAGTTGAATATATCTTTTAAAAGAAGTCCAGTACCAATGTTACTAGTGCTAGACAAAGAGTAATCCTCCGTAAGCTAGACCTTCCCTTTTAAAAATGCTTGGTTCGAACTTCACGGCCTTCGATGGTGTGGTCTTTGAAGTCCATGTTCTTTGAGGGATGCAGTCCCTGAATTGGGACACAGCTACAGTCTGCGGGTCGGCAGTAAATGATAGCATTTCCTCATTTTATTTTTTTGACTGAGGCCAAATTTGCACCAAAATAATATAAAGTGTGACTGGACATTGGACCTTTGATGTCAGCAAGACAATGGGAAGCATTTTCTTTTCCTATTTTCCTAATTTATTTAGTGTGTAATGTAGCTGTATGTGAATGTAAATGATCTGCAAAGTTGTAAAGCTGAAAGTGCACGGTAAATAAAGTTATTGTTTCCCAAAAGAAAGAATCAACACTGAACAGAGTCGTCAGTATTTCGAATCCTACTTCTGTGATGGCTACAGATCATGGGGTAACACATTTGCATAATGCCCGCCTATGTTCCAAGTTTGCCCGGCCGCGAAACAATTTGACCCGCCCTCAAACACTGTAGCTTGTTCGTGTGGCTAACATCATGTCTAGAAGACGCTGTGTTCTATGCTGTGAAAGTAAACCTATTGTAGGAGACTCCCAAAACAATTAGGAACCTTAAAAATGGCATAATAGGGCCACTTTAAAAGTTGATTAATTTTGGTGCACAAATTATGTGCTATTACATGGTTAGTTGCATTTTATTATTTGCCTTTAGCACTGCTTTGCCCATGTTAGAACCACCAGTGGCTGTACACCAGCAAACGAAGAAGAATCTGTCCTCTTATCATGCCCTTATTGTGTCATTCAAAGCAGTTGAAGGCAAAAACAGAGATCGGACTTCTATGTGTATTTCAATTGTTCATGTGTCAAAACTAGACTTCACTATCATCCTACACACATCTGTGTTGTGTCTATACCTCTACATGGATGCCACCCTTATGTCTCCAGCAGGTAAAGTAAACAACGAATGGCCAATCATCCGGGTGCATTTGAACTCCAGCTGCCTGCGCACAGGTCGGGTGGAAGGAAGTGGAGCAGCGGCCGTGTGAGCATTGCACGCAGCAACCCGTGCTCTTCTTCACCCACTTACGACAGAACTGGCATTTCTAAAAAAAAATAAAAACATTTTTAGTTATGTCTTTGACAGTAGAAACAGAATTAGGGTTAGGCAAAGTGAACAATTAACAAATTTTTATGAATTCAGAAGTAATTTGTTAGACTATTTTTAATGATTCATTAAAGGTTTAATGAAGAGATTAGATTACCAAAATCCCCTTTTATTACACTGATGTTACACAACAGATGTGTTATACAAACAGTGCTGGTGACTAATTAACTAGGAGAAGAGATGCTGCCAACCTACTGCTACCTATTGTTTTCAGTAATTTGAGAATATCGCTGTTCTCAGAATTGCAAAGCTTTCACAATAACAAGGTAAGTTTTCCAATGAGTAACATGACAAATTACTGCATTGCCATATTTTGCCTCATTTCATATAGTATTTGCATGCTCATACACATACATCATTCAAAAGTTTGGGGATATTAAGATTATTAAATTTTTCAGAAAGAAATATTACATGCGCACCACATCACTTAACTCATTTGCTCAAAAATACAGTACTGTTCAAGAAACATTTATTATTATCAATGCTGAAAAAAGTAGCGCTGCCAAATATTTTTTTCTTGAAACCATGATACTTTTTTCCCCCCTCCAGGATTCTTTGATGAATAGAGAGTTCAAAAGAATAGCCTTTATTCTAAATAGAATTTTTCTGGTAACATTAAAAATGTCATTATAAATGATAAATGTCTATTATCCTTGCTGAATAAAAGTATTAATTTCTTTAAAAAAAAAAAAAAAAAACTTTTGCAAGAGGTAATAAACAAACACTCCTAAAATGTATTTTTATGCATTATGTATGTTGATTCATTTTAGTGAAATAATTAAGTGAAAGTCTCTATTTGTTCTTTTATGTCTGTACTTTATGAGGGGAAACATTTGGGTACATATACACCATGTTTATATAAAATTATATTAATGAGGGAGTTTGTACTTTTATTAAATGTATTTAGTGTGAGTTTGTGAGTTCACAATTAATGTGGGCACCCTAATTAAGAGCCCCACTGCTTTTGTACTGGCCAAGATCAAATATATTTACATAAATGTACCCTGCATATGTCATTCAGCACTGCATTTAGATAGGTATTTCACTTTTCTAAACAAAACATTAACATACCAGCTTAAATCTCTGAAGCGGGATATTACTGAGATCGACAGGACTGCGCTCTGCAATGTTCACGAAGCGAGCCTCCAGCACTGCTACGGCACATAATACATGAACCCACCTGCAACAAAACACATTTTCAACCTAAGCAGGTTTCATCAATTGCCTGAGGTAAAACCCCAAACATGACGTGTTGTCAGCAGCTGAGAGAGGCAGCTCACAAAACTGTCATTCAGCTGAGAGGAATGTGTGTAACTGAAAATGGCTGCTGTTGACCATAAGGGGCTCCACCCAGAGGCTCCTGGCTACCTACTTGTCATTGTTGGCCTTCTGCAGAGCTCCTCCTCTCAGAGAGCATAAACAGCAGTCCTGAGGGAAAGACACAAACACTTAGTCAAACCACTGGGATTAATAAACAGATGAGTGAAAGCAGGTGCAACTGGAAAAACCTTGTCATGCATGACAGCCAGATATAATAGTGCCCCCTAGCAGCTAGAAAAATGCATAGCAGAGGTTTTGGGATAAAAAAACAACAACAACAACTGTAAACCTACTCAAATGATCTAACTGACAGGGGCATGTCTACATGGTGGCCAGGGGTGGCAACGGCCCCCCCTGAAATTTGGCTGGCCACCCCAGGTGCCCCCCCTACCAGATGTCTTGCGATAGGCTTGTTTTTAGTAAATTTCTAACTGCATCTGGCAGTGGCGGATCCTGGCATGTGTAGGCACGCGATCCATGTGCGCGAGGACGAATCTCTCCACTCCCAAGCGGATTTCCTTCACTCACACAAAACTGGACGTGTGGTTTTAAATATTGTTCTTTTATGAATTGGCTCTGCTGTCACTGTCTCTGTCACTCTTTGTTTAGTGAGTGTACACGATGTATTATAACATATATCGTTCCGCAAACACAACCCCCCTCCGGCCACCCTCTTTTGAGCCAGTGCCCCCGACTGGCCCCGCCATTTAAAATGCTCTAGACACGCCCCTGCTAACTGACCTGAGTAATGGCGTTAGCTTCACAGCGGGAACATCTCCACTCGTCCAGATTAGCATCCTGAGAAACACCGTAACAACCTGTAGACAAAACATCAACAATTCATCCAATTACCCAATTACATTTTCAAAAACATATGGATAGCAGACAAATTACATAAATGTGAACATTTATTTTGCAATATAAAACCTAGGTTATCATTTATACCAATCAATAAGGGAAGTGAATATTTTTATGTTGTTTAAAGTTTAAATATGATGTAAGACAAATGGTTATGAAGACCATGTTTTGTTTTCAAATAATAAATGAAAAAATAAAATAAAATTGCAAACAACCAAGGAATGTGCATTGAGAAAAAAAATGCATTCAGTCATGATTTTTTGCTAACGTTAGGGCTGGTTTGAATGATATATCAATATATTTTTCATAAGCGATATGGTATGAGGCAATACCACCTATATCAATATACAGTAGTTTGATACGAGCGCATCTGAATAATAGCAGAGGACACAGAGTGAGCTGCTGCGGGGAAAGTGCATAATCCAGTTTGTCCTAAACATGATACATGCTTTATATTAAGGGCTTTAAAATAACTTGTAAGATATAGTTAACACATATAGTTTAAAGTGGCTCGCCCCGTCAGATGCTCTGACAGACATGTGCTGCTGACAGAGACACTACTTGCGCTGTTTAACGCGTTTGAGATGTGTTGTTTTCCTCAGTGCATAACTTACATTTCGCAGGTATATTCTCCATCTGTAAATGTTAGAAAGTCATGGAAATATTTCCATTTTGCTGTCAGGAGTGCACGAGCCTACTGCAAGGGATTCGCCGCTAAACTTCACAGACTTCAGTGAACGAGTGCCGCCGCACACATATGCGCCAAACAGATGGAGCGCAATAGAATATGAGCACAATAATTCTGACTAAAATATACATTTTACTAAACTATTTGTAGTTGGACAATAAATGTGCCATGTGTAGAATTTTAAACCCAAAAGTAGGCTAAGAGTATTTTATGATAGCAGTAACTGTAAAGTGACTATTGTAATGGGGTAATCAGAATATAATGCAATTAATCTGTGCTTTTGTTTTATATATATTCACTTGTAGTTTAGTATATTTAACTTCTGCTTTAAATAGCATTGTTTTCGTTTTTAGATTGTAATGTTACAATGTTAAAATGTAATGTGATTTTAGCCCCTTTTTTGCACAATATATAGCATAGCCTACATGGTTACTTTCACTATGTTTGTTTTAATTGCCTTTAAACATTGTTTCATTGGACAGGATGTAAAAAAAAAAAAAAAAAAAAAAAAAA
>NW_015539862.1:336328-341831 GCF_001515605.1 Sinocyclocheilus anshuiensis
AAATAAATATATATTTTATAATCCAAAGAAGAAAGAAAAATTTAGAAAATACATAGATATGTACCGTATATTGCAATTCAGCCAAAAAATACAGAGATATCATTTTTTTGGCTGTATCGCCCAGCCCTACTTTGAATAGTTCTGTTATGTAACTTTTAAAAAGGCACAGATATTCCATGTAGTCTCTCATTTAATAAGAGGTTATATGCATTACTGTTCAAAAGTTTGGGGTCAGCAAGACATTTTAATGTTTTTGAAAGAAGTCTCTTATTCTCACCAAGGCTGCATTTATTTGAAAATATAAATTAAAAATATAGTAAAAACAAAAATATTAAGAAATATTTATAGCAATTTAAAGTAATTTGTTGTTTGTTTTAAAATATAATGTATTCCTGAGATGGCAAAGCTGAATTTTCAGCAGCCATTACCCCAGTCTTCAGTGTCACATGATCTTTCATAAATCATTATAATATGCTGATTTAGTGATCGAGATACATTTCTTCTTACTATTAATGTTAATATTAATGAACTATTAAAAGTATTAATCCCAAACTCTTAAATGGTTGTCTATGGCCAGTAGGCAAATTATATGGAACATGATAAGACAACCAAGAATATGAATTGAGAAAGTAAAATCTGTACAAAATGTAGAAATATTCCATGCAGTCTCTAGTTTAATAAACTGCACGTGTAATTATAAAAGAATTAGAAAATGCTGTCTAGAAAAGGCCTGCCACTGCTGTGACACATCATATCAAGTGCAGATATTTCAGTGATAACAGTGAGTGACAAACTGCTTACTTGTATGTACACGCACACTACACTCAAAGCAGCTGACGAGTTGGCTAGTGCCATCTTCCTCCAGATTCGGGGTGGACAGGTGTCCTTCAGAGCTGCTGGTGAAGCACATCTCTGGAATCAGTGGCTTGGTCCTCTGTATGTCTCCTCCTTCAGCTGCTGAACCACTCTGGCTCAGGCCGATTACATCACCCTATACAGAAGAAACGGCAAAGTGCACAGTGATTCCACAAATCACTTTTCAACTATCAGCTCACAAATAAAGGGATGATTACTTCTTACTGTATCATGTCTTTACTACATTTTGTTTTCACAACTTATCAGACTTCAGTGTGTAATTTCTGAGCCACTAGCAGCATCAAACAGCCAATGAGACCAAGTTGCTGTGTTTGCCACTCAAACAAAAGAACTTTGAGCAATAAGAGATTTTTGTGATTATAGTAATAGCATGTTACCTCTGTGTACGTGTGAAAGAGGGTACACACTGCACAGTACGGAGGATGCTGGCCCATGCGAAAGTTAAAATCCTTCTCAACTCTAAAGTTGCGTGGCTTGCTTTGCCACATGGGAGCCAGGAGTCTGGCCCAGTGATCGGTCTCCTCTGGCTCAGCTGCTGGCTCTTGAATCTCTGTGGAGTGAAGGAACTAATTAGAAAGAGCACAAACAGTGATGCGACAATAAATGAACAATGTGAAGCAGATCCTAACCTTCATCACTGGAGCTTTCTCTGAGCAGGGGATGCAAGCGTGGCAATTTACTGAGTGGCTGCAGTTTCCTCTTCATGCTCTTATTCTCTTTCTCTCCCTCGATTTCAAGCTGAAAAAAAGCAAGAGGAGTTCATTTTCATTTGGATTCATGTCATCGAGGTGATTTAAATATATAACTGTTCAAAAGTTTGGAGTTGCTATGCTTTTTTTATGTTTTTGAAAACTCTTATGCTCACCAAGGCTGCATTTTTTAAATAAAAATACTGTGAAGACAGTAATAGTTTGAAATATTATTGCAAAATAACTGACTTTTTTAATATATATATTTAAAAACGTACTTTATTCTTGTGATGGCAAAGACAAATTTTCAGCAGCAATTACTCCAAATCTTCAGTGTCACAAGATTACATGTAACATTCATTTCCTCAATTTTTACATTCAAGTTACCTTTGAAGTAATTTCATTCAAAAGTAATAATTAAAATATTAATAATTTAATAACATTGTTAAATGCCTTTAATAAATTTTAAAATGAATATTCATTTTTCATACTGTACATAATAATGTGACGGCTAAATGCACTTAAATTATTTACAATTATTTTATTTTCGTGTTTAGCGTTTTATTTTTAATACAGTTTCAATATACAGTATAATATAAATATATATTATACTGTATATATTATAGATAAATATAATAGTTTTAATACAGCTTTAATATTATACAGTTTCAATGTCTATTATCAGCAATTACATGAAAATAATCACTGGCTCACTGATTTTTTTATAATCAATTAACTGCTGATTTTATTGCATAATATTTAGTTACTTGCATTTTTATATGCTTCAGTACTCAACTACAAAATCACTTAAAATGCCCCTATCAAATATCAACACGCTAAGTCAATATATGTACCAACCTTTGTGTTTGGTTGTGGCGTATTTGGCCTCACATCCGGTTTGATGTCTGACTCATTGAGGTCTTCTCTGGGTTTCTCTTTGCTGGGTTGTTGAGGTTTATAGAGCACTGATCTGGCTGCATAGCTGTGGACCTGCAGGGCATCTGAAGGGCTCAGGGTCCGATGAAAAAGAAGGCTTGCCACCCCTGGTTTGGTGGAAATCCGTGGCACGGCTGACAGGCAGTGAGGGACAGTAGGGACAGATGCTATACAGAGATGACGCTTTGGGAAGGACTGTGAACAGGCTGAGAACGGGTTTGTGGCACTTAAACCTGCGCCCCTAACATGCTCCCCAGATGCAGGGCTTCTAGAACCAGGAAGCATCTTTAAACTGGTTGAACCCATCAGAGGCAGCAGGTCATCGTCATCTTCATCTTTCAATTCTGAAATAGATTTGGTTTTCATCAAATTTCATATATATATATATATATATATATTAATAACACAATTTTTTGAAGGTGCTCCAGTGGTCACTATCACTTAAAGTTGCCTTAGTTTGTCAATTCTGAAAATCTGTAAAACTATTTCTTTGAAATAACAATTAAAGGTAAAGACTACAAAAGTCTTTTTTAATTTTTTTATTTAGGCCATTACAACATGACGCACCTGGATACTCTCTGCATTGTTCTGTGTATGTAGTCAAGCGGCTCTTCTTGCCATATTCAACCTCCTCATCATTTGTTTCACTCTTTGGAAGAACTTCCTCTGGTAAATCCAGACACACCCTGTGTCTTTTGGTTCCTATCCTTTGTTTGGCCAAGCTAATTTAATTAGAAAAGGCAACATTTAAAACTGATATAACAGGATTCTTTTCACATCTCAGTATGTGCAAATGAGAAGATCAGTGATTGTTTTTCACCTCTTTTTTTGTCCCTCACTACTTTGGTTAACGTTGCAGAGTTCCTGAGCACCACTCTTCCCAGCCTCTCCACCTAAAAACTCAGCTGCTTCAGGCATAGGCTTGGAGTGGTCAATGGGAGCATTGTCCTTCCCCGACAACCACAGCTCGTACCGTTCAGGCTGAAATTTCCTTACAAACACATCCATGGAGATCTTCACCATGTCTTTTCTACAAGAACACTAAGGGGAAAATATACCAAGATCGATGCACTGTGTAGTGTGTACAAGCATTTAAGTACACAATAAATGCCACTGACAAAGATGATAGAGATTACAACTGTTTATATATACACTACCATTCAAAAGCTTTTTTAAAGAATTTAATACTTTAATTCAGCATGGACACATTTTATTGATCAAAGTTGCCAGTAAAGACATTAATAATGTTTCAAAAGACTTCCATTTCAAATGCTGTTTTTAAACTTCCTATTCATCAAAGAATCTAAATAAAAATGTCAACAAGAATATTCAGCAGGACAACTGTTTTGAACATATATAATAAGAAGAAAAGTTTCTTGAGCACCAAATCAGCATACTAGAATGAAGGATCATGTGACACTGAAGACTGGAGTAATGGCTGCTGAAAATTCAACTTTGCCATCACAGGAATCATTTGATCATATTATATATAATATTTTGGAGTCTTTCATGCTCACCAAGGATGCATTTAGTTGATCAAAAAACACAATAAAAACAGTAATACTATTGAAATATTATTACAATTTAGAATAAATGTTTTCTATTTTAATGCATTTTCAAAGTTTATTTACTCCTGTGATATAACCGACCCTAAACTTTTGAATGGTTATTTATTTATTAATTTTTACCAGTATGGCTTGCTTTCCATAGTCAACCCATCGCCTTGTGGCAAAGTTGGTAGATTCAGCACAGTTGAAACCATGGTTAAACCCTGCATGATAGCCATATGGAAACGTTATCATGAACTCTCCAGCCTCCTGAGTGATCTGCAAAGCAAAAACGGACAATGACATCACAAAACCTCCTCAAATAGAGCTACAAACAAATGTACAGTACACTGCGGAAACAGGAAGCCTAAGTCTGGCTTCATACTGGATGCATAAGCAGAGTGGAAACAGCACAGGCCTGTTGTGCTTTCACACTGGCAGCGTCCGTCACGCGCAGGTGAACCTAGGCTTGTGTACTGCAAATACAGATAGGTATTGTCCATTGTGCCACCTTTTTTAGGTGTTCTCTTCTGACAACTGTATGTCACATGCTTTGATTTATGCTGGGCAGCATACTCTGCTATGATGCGACCGTGTTCCCCTCCCACTGTCCCACACATACTACACATATAACAAGCTGTGTTTTCACAGTGTCTGTGTCTGATTACACTGCTTGCGTGTCTAGTGTGAAACGGGCCTAAAATGGGGTACTAATAATAAAAATCAAGTCATCAAATGCACTCACAACAACATACCTTTTCAAAAGGAATGCCATACTTCTTTAGAATTGAGGGAGAAATAAGAGTCATCTTGTGCCTAAGAAATGCTTCACAGTTTTGTGAACTTCCAGGGAAAAAGCCTTAGGAAGACAATAGGAAGCAATAAATATGAGCAAATGTAAATCGAGAAAAATATTTTCTTGTACAGAATTGAGGACATAAAAGGCTGTTTACCTTTGGCTAACCGCTCCAGTCTTTTTCCATGTTCGGGAGGCACACAGTACCTGTGAGATCATTCCAGACAAATTTAGCACTTAGGACAGACAATTACAACAACCACCTTTATGGCCCATGGGCTCACATTTAATCTAGGCATGGGCTGTATGAGATTTTGACGGTATGATAGCCTTAAGCTAAAATATCACGGTTTCACGGTATCACGGTATTGTCGTTACAGCTCTAAAATGTGTTCTTTTTAAATGACTGGGTAAAAAAAAAACTTTTTTCCGCTGAACTATCTATGGTCTACACTGGATGCGGCGTGGCATGACACGACAGAAAACTGCTGCTGCGTTCTATTCATGATGTATTGACACAAATTTCAAATGATTTTCAACGGTTGCTTTGTAACGTCCAGTGTGCTAGACAGACTTTAGCTGTTGCGGCGCAGACACGGTGTTAACTCGCCTATCGAGAAGAAACAAAGCAACCTCGGCGTCCGATCGCAGGCCTTCCG
>NW_015539862.1:342603-347180 GCF_001515605.1 Sinocyclocheilus anshuiensis
TGATTGCAGAACCGGCATTACTAACAAAATGCGCATGACAATCGCATTCGATTAATCGCGCAGCCCTACACTGCACTCAACCTGAGGGATTCCTACACTTTCAGTCTTTGAGGAGACATGAAAAATAGTGCATACCACAGGAACGGTATAACGGAAAATATTAGCGGTTTTGAAAACGCGAAATTTTCAAATCGCGGTATACCCTGAAACCGGTAATCGGCCCATGCCTAATTTCATCTACAAATTAGTTTTGTCTAGCAAAATAAAATTAACCAGACTGCATTCTAGTGAAAGCCACAAGTTTGACAAGCAAACTTACCACGACTTCATCTACAAATTAGTTTTGTCTAGCAAAATAAAATTAACCAGACTGCGTTCTAGTGAAAGCCACAAGTTTGACAAGCAAACTTACCACGACTTTGGTTCCCCGAAGTGCAAGTAATTAATGCTGTAGAGATCCATGTCCTCAGTGTGCCAAGCAAAAGTGGTTTTCCACATTCCAAAGTAGAGGTAGGGTGTGTTTACTCCCTCTATAGTGATTCCACTCTCATGCTCCACGGTGTCAAGGATGGTATTCAAGTGCCCTATATTCCATTCTTTGACATCCTGTGTAAGACGTGAAAAAGGAAACAATGACTTCACATCAGAGAGCACTCAAACCAAAAGTTAAACCAAATAGAACTCATTCAGAAATGCTTACAAGTGTTTACTCACTGTGTCATACAGGGTCCCATTAACATCAGCTCCATAGATAGGAGGGTTAAAGGTTACATTTTTCCAGTATTTCCTTTCAAGCTCTTCAAAATCATCATACCGAGGACTGCAAAACCTTAAACAGGAAGGACAGATGAGGTTATAATCAATTTCCTCTGGAAAATGTGTTACAAGGTCAACAAGACTTACTTGTCACTGTTGGCTGTTTTACGGAACTCTTTCACAGTCATTGCTTTTTTCTGGATGTTGTACTGGGTGAACAGCCCTGACTGCCCAGTCACAACCTGCTGAATTGGTGCAGGTATTAGTAGGTCATCAATGTCATCGTACGAACGTCGAGGCTTCCAGTTTTTGGGCGGGACGATCTGTAGTTGAGCAAAATAAATATAATTTTATGCATGTCTTTTTGACAGCAGTAGCTTAGCCTAAAGAGTAAAGAGTAGTGTTTTCATCTAACCTTGGCCAGGCCTGCCTTGTGT
Source organism: Sinocyclocheilus anshuiensis (assembly GCF_001515605.1). Taxonomy (NCBI): domain Eukaryota; kingdom Metazoa; phylum Chordata; class Actinopteri; order Cypriniformes; family Cyprinidae; genus Sinocyclocheilus; species Sinocyclocheilus anshuiensis. The sequence continues at coordinate 343,797 of NW_015539862.1, forward strand.
GCACCTTGGGACTCCATGTACGCAATGTAGCGGTTGAAGTTCTTGAACTCTTCAATTGTGGGGTAAAAGGTCATTATACCCCTAGAAATCAGCGTGTCAGACGCCATCTTGGCCAACCAAGTCCTCAACACCTGTATGACAAATTGATTGAACTGTAATATCTCAATGTGCATCCAATATAAAACAGACTATATCAGCAAATAACAAAACATGAAAAATTCTAATTTCATGAATATAAAAAAAGCATGTTTCAAAATTTATTTGACATTAAAATCAAGCTTTTAGATGCCACTGGGGACATCCTAGTGCAATTTTTAAAAAATTTAAAAAGCATCTATAGTTTCTTTGGTAAAAATACCAAATTTTTACTGTGACAAGTAAACTTTACAAATATATAAATATGCCTACAATATTTAGTATATAGAATTTTTTTCTACTCATCAAAGTATTGTACTGCTTGTATTTTTATTTACACGTTTATTTATTTTTAATCTTTCACATTTATTTTTAAATCTAATTATGATTTTTATTAACTTTCATTTAATTATTTATTCATTTAAATTTGTCCTTTTTTTACACTATTTTTCTCGTAACTTTTCCAAAGACCCCCTAACACCTTAGGGGGCCCAGTACCTCAGTTTGAAAACCCTTGCTATATAATATATGGGATGACTTAAGGCCAATATTATATGAATACCCAGCCGACAAAGTCACTCTGACTTAATTTAAACCACAGACATCACATTATTTACATGCTGGGTTGCTAGGTTTCATTAACTTCCCCTGATTCTGGTAAACCACAGATGTTTTAGCCTTACTTCACAGAGCTAAAAAAAACATCAAACCACATGTGACAATCTACAGCCGCGTAGCATTCCTGTGAACAGGCTGGCAAATAAGCCTTATATGGCTATGACAGTGAGACAAAACTTCATATTCTTCCAGTGCAGCACGTATAGTGTGTACACAACGCACATTCGCACGCCCCGCCTCGTATTCAGAAGCTCTGATGCTGATTGGCCAACACCTGCGTCACTTTAAAAGTCGTGTGGCTAGGCTAACGAGTTAGGCCAAACGTAAACATTATCATGTACAAACACATCAGATAAGTTAAACGTTCCAAACAATACAAAGTGCACGATAGGGTATGCAAAATGTTATAAGTACAAATGATAAATATAATATAAAACGTGCGCAAATGAGGAATCTAGCTGTTGGTTGCAGTAGTGAAAGTGCAACGGTTAGCTCTTTGAAGCTAGCAACTTTACCACTATTAACAATGATTTTAAACCGTACATTTAATATGTAAAATAATAAATATAAATAAATATAAAAAATAATAAGGAAGTAATATATAAATACTTACTGACTCTGTCGAACAAAACCCTAATAACTGCCCTCAACCTTAGTAGATATGTTTAGCTAACAGCACAGCAGATGCTTCTCCTGACTAACCAGGAGCACTCTCGCACCACGCATGCGCGCACAGGATTTGTTTACTATTATTGGTCCACCCACGCCAGAGTCACCATAACCAATCAAATTACTGTCACGTTTACAGTAGCCTGCCTGCTGTCTGCCATGTAGAGTTTATTATCTTGTGTTGTTCAGTTAATAACAGGCATACGATGATTGTAAAACTTTCGTTTTGTCTTGAGTTTTAGTTTAAATGTTGCCTTGTTAAGACACGAGTTTGACTCATTACTAATATAATTGCGTTTTATGGCAATATCATTATCAAGTTCATTATAATCCCCGAAAAACTGAAATAAAAAAAAAAAACCCTAAAGACCATATTCATTTTGGGACTGCAGAGAGAATTATGGAGAATTATGAGCGAGTAGCCTACGTGCATATAAGGAATACGGATTCCCAGTGATTTACACAGTATGGAAAAAAAACACTGTTAATTACTATTACTATTACTATTAATTCAATCGGTACCAGAAATTTTTTGGTTACTCATATTCTTCAAAATATCTTCTTTTGTGTTCAGCAGAAGAAAGAAATTCACACAGGTCTGGAGCAACGTGAGGGTGAGTCAATAATGACAGTATTTTCATTTTGGGGTAAACTATCCCTTTAAATGGTCTACAGCAGGTTTCCTAAAATCTGGAAGAGCAAAACCCTTGAGAGCAACTGCCCTGAAGAGTTTAGCTCCAACCAATCATATTTCATGAGCAATTCATAAAACAATCCATCCATTCTCCAAACTGCTTATCCTCTGTGAGGTCAAGGGGATGTTGAAGCCGATCACATGAGCAATCCAGTTTATCTTTATACATGGCCAGACCCATGTAGTGCAGGTTCTCTTTTGGTGCATTACAGAAATGTATTACATGTGTTGCCAGATTTATATTTATTTTATATTTATTTTATGTTTTTCCATTAAATAAAATAAAATAAATCTGAACAAACTGAATTACTTTTACTTTTAATTAGGCTACTCTTTTTTTTAACGGATGATTGTAATGGTTTTATGTAAGGCATTATCGTTTTCTATTATATATGTGCATAGGTTGTTGTGTGTATTGTTGCGAAGAACAGCTACTTTTTTATTTAGCATTTTTTAATGTTAGATTATTTTAATATAACTTCATTCAAATCATTTAAAATAATTTAATATTGAGGTTCCCTGGTTCAGAACCACAGGTCTGGAGTCAGAGAACAGGATGTGTGGATCACTGCAGCCATCTACTGGTCATTTCAATTAAGTCTTTAACTAACCTAGAATAATCCATCAAATGTGTTATTTTATAACTTATTATACTTTAGTTTATGTATGTTTGTTGTTTAATAATTTATTTTATCACCCCTCTACTTTAGTTAATGTCATTATAACTTATTCTATTATCATTCTGTAGTGTTGTTATTTTATAACGTATTCTATCACCCCTCTACTTTAGTTAATGTAGTGTTATTTTATAACTTATTCTATCACACCTTTAGTTATGTTATTTTTTATAACTTATTCTATCATACCTCTGCTAGTTAGTGTTATTTATAACTTTAGTGTTATATTATTCTATCATCTCTTTACTTTAGTTAATGTGCTTTTTGTTTATAACTATTTCTATCACCCCTCTACTTTAGTTAGTGTTATTAACTTATTCTTATTCTATCATTTCTTTACTTCAGTTAAAGTTTTATAAGTTATTAGGCCTACATCACCCATCTACTTTGTGCTATTTTATATCTTATTCTATCACAACTCCCCTTTAGTTAGTTTAATTTCTAGTTTATTCTCATTCTTAGAAACGTGATCTGAGAAACGTGCATGTCTGACTTTGCGTGCTCCTCCGGGGCAGGGGTGTCCAAACCTGGTCCTGGAGGGCCACTGTCCTGCAGAGTTTAGCTCCAACCCCAATTAAACACACCTGAACC
>NW_015539862.1:347828-357177 GCF_001515605.1 Sinocyclocheilus anshuiensis
ATATATATATAATTATTATAATTTAATTTTTTTTTGGTGAGTGATATACTTGTTATTCCAAATAAAAAAAAGTTATGTTTAAAAATGAAAAAAAAAAAAAAAACATAATTTAAGAGGAATTTTGTTAACATCAAAATTGCATTTATATTTATTTAAATTGCAAAAAAAATTGATACCACCAAGTTGATAAAAAAAAAGGTTAAGATAAAATATAGAACATAGAACTACTATTTTTAATAAATTGTTTTAACCAATTTATTTTAAAAGTGCTATTTAAAGTTGTGAAATCCACAACATTCAAATCACCCTGATGATATGGATATGCAAATATGGTTGAGTAGCCATTCTGGCTGTAAAAATTATGGTCCCGCCTCCCATAGCCTACTGAAAAGTGGATTCTGAGATTCTGATAGGTTGGTTAATTGCTGTCAGGGGCGCTGCTATGGATTCTGAACATACTGACTCGGGCCCCTGTGTTCCTCGGGGTCCCCCTCGGTAGAAATCGCATACCCCGCATTGTTATTCAGCAATGAAACACAAATACAACCATTTAAAAAGATTAAGGGCTTTTATTATAAAACTACCACATATACTTTAATATTAATGTGTATTAACAATGAACAAATACACTACAATACAAAACCAGCTAATCAAGGTTTTCAGACTCACTATAGAAACTCTGTTTCTGGAGGTTTTCACCAGTGCTCTACACCAGGGGTGTCAAACTCGATTCCTAGAGGGCCAGAGCCAGGCAGAGTTTAAATTAAACCCTAATTAAACACACCTGATCCAACTAATCAAGTCCTTCAGGCTTATTTGAAAACTGCATGGTATGTGTGTTGGAGCAGGGTTGGACTCGGGCCCCTGTGTTCCTCGGGGTCCCCCTCGGTAGAAATCGCATACCCCGCATTGTTATTCAGCAATGAAACACAAATACAACCATTTAAAAAGATTAAGGGCTTTTATTATAAAACTACCACATATACTTTAATATTAATGTGTATTAACAATGAACAAATACACTACAATACAAACATTAACAACACACTTTTAAACCATAAAATAATAAGTATATTTACTGTATTATTATAAAAAAAAAATTAAAAAAAACATCATGCAGAAAACAGTGATGTCAACATCCAGGCCAGTTCAAATCTTATCCAATGGTGTCAGTGCAGTCAAGTCAATAAGATTGCTAAATATTAAGTTTTCCCAACCAAACAAGCCATAGGTATCAGTGGCAAGGAACGCAAACAACATCAAAACCAGGATCAGTCAGGAAACCAGTTCTTCTCTGGCCAAATGAACAAACATGGTGCGATTATCATACCAAGCCGCATCACAAATCAGATTGTGTGCAGGGTTGGAACAAAACTCTGCAGGGCTCCGGCCCTCCAGGAATTTAGTTTGACTTCTTGTAGTCTTCTGTTTGATCACGAGTGCTCTTACACACAATGCAAGGTGCATGAAACTATATTTCTAGAGTTATTGTCTTGATTTAAACACTTGATTAAAAAAACTGAAGGTTCCTATTAAGCCTATTAACCCTGCTCCTGGTGCACTGTCCTGCAAAGTTTAATTCCAACCTGCTTCAGCACTCCTGGCCTGTGAAGTGATCCTGAAGAGCTCTGTGACACTGGGTGCATTTGGGTTGTTTAGATATCTTTATATACGTGCTTTAATAGGATACACAGGGTTTGTGTTTGTAGGTTACTGTTCCTTTAAGATTGGGAACCCCTATTTATAATGTCAGTATGCAAATATGTTTTTGTTTTAATTGACTTTCAAAATTACAATATTCAGCAAGTTCTCGAGATATTTCACTTTTTTTTTCCATTTTGCAAGCACAGATAGAAAAACAGCACTAACAATAAATTGAAATAACAAAGGAAATTAAAATTAAAGGGCATCACAAACACGAGTTAAATTCATTTAACAGATCGTTTTTAGGGCTTCTTGATTTTTTTTTTTTTTTACAAACTTTACAGATTCTAAATAAACTTTAAAGGCTGTTACTTCATTTTGTCTGATGAACATGAAATTTTCCTAACAACAAAATCAAATCAATAATATATATTTTTGTTTTGGAAAAGTCATATTCATTTGAATGAAGTAAAACTGATGACATTTAGGACTAGGTTGCAATTCAGTTTAACACTTAGAAATTGTGACCAAAATAAATATGAACAGGGACACAACAGACTCTCTTTCACAATTACAAAAAGAACATTTGTAATCTATACCCAAATGTAAATGCTGTAATGTGTCTTTTGCAGGATATATTCTGTGAGCAATTTTAAATGATTTTTCTTTAGCTTTATTTGTTATACAATAACGACTAAGAACCTTCCAAAAATGTTACCACACAAATGAGGGAAATATATTTACCCAAACAAATGTTGATGGAGGAGAAGAGATATTAACAAAGAGAGATCTGATTGATTGGTTCCTACACTTATCATTATTTAAATCAAATTGATCGAAAAACAAATGTTTGGAGACCTTGCTTCTAGTGTTACACCAAGTACCCTGATTTCTGAACATAGAAAGAATTTTGCCAGAAATAGAGTTCATGACAATACAATATTCTTTAACCAGAATATGGCACTTAAATTTAAGACACAGTTCATTAATATTCAAAAGCTGACCATTAGAATTCAACAGCTGACTAACTAATAATATATCAGAATCAGACCAATGTCTAAAAAATAAAATAAATAATAATAATAATAATAACTCTTATCCAATGGTGTCAGTGCAGTCAAGTCAATAAGATTGCTAAATATTAAGTTTTCCCAACCAAACAAGCTATAGGTATCAGTGGCAAGGAACGCAAACAACATCAAAACCAGGATCAGTCAGGAAACCAGTTCTTCTCTGGCCAAATGAACAAACATGGTGCGATTATCATACCAAGCCGCATCACAAATCAGATTGTGTATTGACATCACTCAGAATATTTAATTCAACTCCTTCTGCCTGAAGAAACATCATGTCAGCAGGTGATACTGGCCATAAGGGTCTGTGCAGAGGACATGTCTGTTTCTTGTGGTCTTCGCAGAGGATCTGTGCTGTTGGCTGTCGTGAGAATGAGGTCTTTTGCAGGGGATCCATCTCTAGGGCTCATCTAGTTGTCATGGTCTCCTCTGACATTCAGGGATGCGTTGTGGTCGTTCCTGGGTCCACAATCTGATCTGGATACGGACTGGATCCAACTGACTATGGTAACCCTAACCATATAATAAGTACATGTAGTTAATTAATATTACTCAGTAATTATATGTATAATTACACTGTAACAAGGACACCTTAAAATAAATTGTAACCAAAAATAGATGCCATTCTACTTACAATGTAACAAGTACATTGGGTGTAATGGGAAGTGTTGCCAGTTCCAGTTACCCTAACTGGCGCAGCATAACAATTCCCCTACATGTCGCCACAGGGAATCACTGGGGCCCTTGTGACATTTTGGAGGCTTATGGAGAGAGTAGTTGTCGTATAAGGTAAACATCAATGTGTTCAGATGGGACCCTCTAAGAACATGAGGAACAACTGCTTAAAGTTCTCGATTGGATGAGACGAGACAAGCTGGAAAGAAAGAAATACTACAAAGAGACCAAACCATGCAGTGACTGATGGGACCAAACATGCACAGATGCTTTCCCATAAAATCATCTACTGTCTAACCAGAACTTTCCTTTGCTGGCCCAACCAAGCCTTATGTCCTCCATGTAGATGCCAGTTTAAGTGGCCTGGGTGCTGTTTTAAATCAAGAACATTCTGATGGACTTTGGCCTGTTGTATTTGCAAGTAGGAAACTAAGTGCCTCTAAACAACACTATGGCCCTCAAGCTTGTCTCTCTGTAGATGCTCTTGCCTTGGTTCCCTAGTTTGCTCCAGCTCTGTGTTTCCTTGTGTACCCATGTTTGTTTCACTTTATTTAGTTAATAAACCTTATCTGCAATCGGGTCCACCTCATTTTGCCTTTGTCTAAAACCGGAGTACAGGAGTTTTAAACTCCTAACCAATTATGAAATCTGGTTGCAGCACACACATAAGCAGAATTTTTGTTGATTTTCTTACCTCAAATCTTAAATACGCACACACTACTGAAAATCTGAAAATCATGGTGCATCACACTAAGATTTTATTAAGATTATCATGCCCGAGGGAGCGCCTCACATGATCTCATGCAGCAGATCGTCATTGACGTTTCAGCAATGTTTACACATGTTAGCTAGAGTGCTAGCAGCTTTCTACACTCTTTGTCCTTACAGTTGTGGTACATTTTCGGCACATTATACAGACAGTCGCATTATTGCAAAACTTCCATAAGCAGTTACTCCATCTCCTCTATCTAGCGGACCTGGACAGCAGCTTGTTTTGCGGTCGCATATTGGCTATTCAAACGGTGATCGAGCTTTCTCTGTAGTTGCCCCAAAGCTCTGGAACAGTCTACCTTTGAACATAAGGGCCTCTCCATCACTGGATGCTTTTAAATCTAGCTTACCTAACTAACTGCAGTGGTTCCCAATCCTGGTCCTGGAGAACCCCCAACAATGCACATTTTTGATGTCTTATCTGACACACACAGTCTTGGAGTCTTTTAATGAGTGGATGAGTTGAATCAGGTGTGTTTGATTAGGTAGACATCTAAAATGTGCAGTGTTGGGGGTTCTTACTGGCTTACTGGATCTTTGGACTGAAAACTTTCCAGGAGTTTACCAGTTTAAAATAATCTAATAGCAGAGGAGCGTGATGGAAAGGCCTGATGCCTTGCATAAAATAAATTATTTTATTCATAAAAAATACAGAATTTAAATTCTTTGGGTGTGAAAATATGTCCTCAGATATGTTTACTGTTTGTTTATGGGTGTCACAAATCCTGTCCGTAGTCTTCCGTCTGCTCACCACCAGAGGTCACCTTCCTATTATATTGACTATCACACTACACAAACTGTTACATGTCACCCTGGACTACACTTCCCATGTTCCATTTCACTGATTACAGTCTCACCTGCAGCCAATCACACACACTTTACATACGAGACCCTAACCACTAGTCAGGGCCAAGTATTGTTTGCGTTTATCTCTCTCCTGGCGATAGCAACATTACAGAGCCATTCCGTGTCCTGCCTAGTTCTAGCCTTCGTCTTGTTCTATAGTTTTCCAGTGTTTGGACTCTAGGCTGTTCTCCAGTCACACCTGTCCTCTGCCGGCCCTGTACTATTGCCTGTTGTGGATTATTCCTTGTCTCGTCCTATTTGGATATTGTTTGCTCCTCGCCTGAACTATTGCCTGTGTTTCGGATTACCCCTTTGGATTACCCTGTTTGGACATTGTTCGCCGGAGATCGACCACGCCTGTTTATTGGACTATTCTTTCGTATTGCCCACCAGATACCTGTTTGCCATTGTCTGACCCTAGCCTGTTTTATCATGTCTTATAATAAAGCTTTGCAGATGGATCCACTCGTCTATCGACCTGTTCACTCTGTTACAGAATACTCAGCCACGCAAGGATCCAGCAGCTTTTCAGATGAACATTGGCCAGGTATGGACACTGCAAGAATATTATTAGCCCTTAAACAAGATCGCTGGAAGGCTATATTCAAGAGTATTTAGCCATTGCTCACTATTCAGATCTTCCTGACGGTGTTCTAATGGAATTCTTTTGTGAAGGCCTCAATCAACCTTTAAAAACCAAATTAATCGGTGAGGGTCCCCATTCATTGTTAATTAATTTTTGGAGTATGCTCTGTTATCTGTTAGCTCCTCTTTAACTGTGGGTGTAGCGGAGAAGGAACGCGGCATTTCATCCGTACAAGCGACTGCAAGGTTTAGTCAACTGCAAGCTCCGGGACATTTAATGTATACTGATCACTACTCCAGTGATTAAACCCGCTTGTGAAATGGCGGCCATGGCGGCTACCACAGAGTCCATTCACAAGACGGTGGCATTAACAAAACCATGTCAAGTCACAGCTGTTCTTCCTGAATCAAGTCAAGTTGCAGTTGCTCTCCCTAAGTGAAGTCAAGTCACAGATGATCTTCCAGAGTCTCAACACGTCCAAACTGTTCTTCCTGAATCAAGTCAAGTCACAGTAGCTCTTCCTAAGTCAAGTCAAGTCACAGATGATCTTCCAGAGTCTCATCACGTCCCAGCTGTTCTTTCTGAGTCAAGTCAGGGCACAGCTGATTGTCCAGAGTCTCGTCACGTCACAACTGATCATCAAGAGTCACGATAGGTCATAGCTGGTCTTCCGGTGTCTTGTCATATCCTGTCTGTTGCACCCAGATCGTCGAGGTCAATTCTTCAGTATCCCAGACTGATGCCTATGTTGCGACTGCAAAGACTGCCTCTAAACTCGCTCAGTGCCCTGTATCGGTCAAAGAGGCCATTCCTGAACTTTTGGCTTGCACTGTCCCATTCAAGGAGGTCGTCTGTGAATTCTCTGTCTGTCCTGTCACGGCTACAGAGGCCATTTATGAACTCATGCCTTGTTCTGAACCGGCCATGGAGGCCACTTATAAATTGTCGTCTGATCACATTACAGACTATGAACTCTTGTCCTGTCCCAACCCGGTCAAAGAGACCGTCTATGAACACTTAACCAGGCCCGTTATGACCACGAAGGCCACCAGTGAATTTGGTCCATGTCCTGACCCGGTCAGGGAGACCGTCTTTTAACTATTTGCCCATTATGCCACTGCCAAGAAGGCTGTTGGTGAACTTTCTAACTGTCTTGATATGGCCAAAAAAAACTATCTGTCTGTCCAGTTTCAATCACTGGAGTGTCTACCAGTCCAGTTTCAGTCAATACATCCAATTTTAATAATAATAATAATAATTCATTACATTATATATAGCGCTTTTCTAGGCACTCAAAGCGCTTTACATTGTCAGGGGGTATCTCCTCATCCACCACCAGTGTGCAGCATCCACCTGGATGATGTGACGGCAGCCATAGTGCGCCAGAACGCCCACCACACACCAGCTTATTGGTGGAGAGGAGACAGAGTGATGAAGCCAATCAGTAGATATGGGGATTGTTAGGAGGCCATGATGATAAGAGGCCAATCAGGAAACAGTCCTCCATAAAATGCGCTGCACACATCTGAATATTTGGGTTGAACTGTTCTGGAACAGTGTTGTAAATACAACTTAACCACTGATTTCTAGTCGTGTCCTCTTTTGGAAGGCCAAACTAAGTATTTTCGCTTTCGCAACGAAACACACAGCGTCTTCACAACTTTAGTCTTTGCAACTTTAGGGATCTTATCTATTCACGAACATTTTGAACTGTCTGTCTCTTTAAAGAGGTCATATGATGCGATTTCAAGTTTTCCTTTCTCTTTGGAGTGTTACAAGGTGTTCTTATCTTTCAATCAGATTTACGTTCATTATAGCAACAGCACTCCCCGTGCATTTTCTTTCTAAATCATTATTCCAATAATTAAGAATTTACATTTAACAATGGACTACAAAAACATGATCTCCCATTTATGTTTTTCTCCAATTAATTATTTTTAAAAATAAGTAAAATAAAATACTATGGAAGTCAATGGTGCCCATCAGCTGTTCGGCTACCAACATTTTTCAAAATATCTTCTTTTGTGTCCAACAGAAGAAAGAAAATCATACAGGTTTGGAACAAGTGTAGGGTGAATAAATGATGACAGACTTTTCATTTTGGAAGTGAATAAACTCTTTTAAGTTTTAAAGCAGCTTCCCTAACACTGCTCATTAACAGCATTATTGGACACATTCACTTTCAGAATCAATTAATCAGTAAAGATAATGTTAATGTAAAATTCTGGGGTCACTGGGATGGTATCATTTAAATACTTATATGTACAGTACTCTTACGGTACACTGTAAAAGATGATGCACTGTTAACTTAGTAAAATTACGTTCATCTTACTTATTTGTTTCTACTCTGTTCACATTACTCAGTTTGATAGAGTTTTTTATTACTTTCTGTTACTTAAAGCATTGCAATTAAGTTCAATTAACTTAATTTCTTTGTGTTCAATGAAAAGGGCGAACATGTGGCTTCTTTGTGCATGTGTTATAGACAGAGGTGCACATAAGAATTTCAGCCTGGTTCTCAGATCGTCACACTACACATAGTGTGACCCATTAAATAAATAAATATATATAACTTTAAATAATAAATAAATAATAGAGACAATATTATTGAACTTTTATTATTTTTTTTATAAAATAATAAAGTGTGATAATACTATTATAAATAATTTTAAATATTTAAAAATAAAAAGGGAGTATTAAATACAAATACTCTTTTTATATAGTAAACTTAAAAATAAAATGCTAATATTTACTTATTTTTTTAATATGAATTTTCATCATTTTTAAACTTAAAAGCAGCAGGCTTTTATTTTGGCGGGTTGCCGGCAAGTAAGTATATGCGCTTCCGACAGACGCGTGCGAGCACTAGCACTTGTGCCACCGTTTGGCATTTTCAAAAGACTTTTGTGTGTTTTTTTTCGTATTGTGAAACGGCGGTAAGTTATTTACTCCCACAGTCCATAAATATGTAAGCAAAAACACTGTAATGGTAATGTTTAAAGTGTTGTCAGGTGGTAACTGAAGCAAAATAAAACCTTTGAAATTAGCCGCGAAATTAACTTGTCTAATTCTGAAGGGACGTAATAGAACATGATGGCGCAAGCAACCGCGAAGACGGGAGATATTCTGTATCTTACCAAAGACTGAAGATAATACCACGGCGATAGATTATGTATGTAACTGATTTTATTCTTCGTTGAGGACACTTTATAAAACCTACAGAGGATGAGACCCAGCGGCCTTCACTAACATGACGCAGTTTGAAATTCTCACCGTAACGGTCATCTGACAGACGGACGGTGTTACGAGATTTTCGGTTTCCGAGATTTTTGGTTTCAGTGGGCGGAGCATACATGAATATTCATGAGTTTCCCGGACATTTGCATGGAACCAAGTGGAACTGAGAATTTCGGTTCACGCTCCTTGTGGAAAACGAATAGAGTGCAAATGTTAGAGGGTCAAATATATATGGAAGATATGTTTTTAGCTGTTTCTTGAAGATGGCTAAGGACTCAGCTGCTCGAATTGAGTTGGACAGGTCATTCCACCAGGAGGGAACAGTTTATGTAGAAAAAAACGCCTAATTAAGATTATATATGTTTATGAAACTTTATGACTTAGCCTATAAATAATGTTGCATGAGTGTTTGTTGTGCATCAAAATAGACCATGCATTTTTATCAATGATCATCGTGTATCATCCAGGTACAGTGCAACACATGGTCAAAGAACAGATGACACAGAATAACACCAGT
>NW_015539862.1:357758-358871 GCF_001515605.1 Sinocyclocheilus anshuiensis
CATCAGTGTAGGTTGCAAAATGTTTATTAGGCCACTGATATGGTGGTGAATGTTATTTCATTCATTGCCAGAAGATGACAGTTTTAAAACTTAAAAGGTAACAGAAGAGCATAAAAATAAATAATTGAAATGGTAGTTGGATCTGTGCTACTATTGGAAACCTGTGTAGCTGTAATCATCCAGGTGTTCTGGGATTTTTGGTTTCACTGTGCAAATGGAACCATAAACCTTGTGTTAATCTTAATTGGTAAATTTACATTTGTTTGTAAAAATGTTTAACTATTTTACATTGGAAACATGAAAAAAAGAAAAAAATTTCAGCAACATGTTTTTGCAGCAGTGTATGATTGTATTATAATTTACAACCAGACAGCAGACAATTCACAACCAGACAACATGGAGAATGTTGAACGGGGTAAGTTAAGACATGGATCATCACACCAGTATACAAAAAAAAAATGTCCACAGATACGTTTATTTCATTTGTTGCAGGCAGTGATGTATTCAACAAATGATAACCACTTATTTAATTATTTATGTAGTCATTTAGCAGACGCTTTACACATACATATACACAACAAAAAGAAAACAAGTAGATAGAATAGAAAAAGAATAGAGAAAGCTAGTGTTAGAGGCCTTTTTTTAAAGAACACAAGCAGTTGGAAAACGAATAGAGTGCAAATGTTAGAGGGTCAAATATATATGGAAGATATGTTTTTAGCTGTTTCTTGAAGATGGCTAAGGACTCAGCTGCTCGAATTGAGTTGGACAGGTCATTCCACCAGGAGGGAACAGTTTATGTAGAAAAAAACGCCTAATTAAGATTATATATGTTTATGAAACTTTATGACTTAGCCTATAAGCGCATGTACGGGAAACTCATGAATATTCATGTATGCCCCACCCACTGAAACCAAAAATCTCGTAACACTTGACTCACTGCAGTCACCCAGATCCAGTCTGTATCCAGTCCAGATGGTGGAGACAACTCTAGCCTTGTCCAAATACCCACACTTGCGGTCTTTGCACTTGACCATTTATATGACGTATTTCCTGTATTTGGCCCAAGTGTTCAAGTGAGCATGAAGACCACAAGTGTGTGTACAACTTTTC
>NW_015539862.1:360508-368718 GCF_001515605.1 Sinocyclocheilus anshuiensis
AATTTTTTGTTACAGTTCTTTTTTGCAATTTTTGATATTCAATATGGTGCTGCTTTTTTCAGCATTTTTTGATTTTGTGACCTATTTTCAAAAAGATAGGGGAAAAAATTGAGTTCATAGAACTTAAAGCAGGTTAATTGTTTCAGTGTTTGTGAGTTCTTTACATGTCTTTCTCTGTTGTGTCCTTAAATGCCAGGGGTTTAAGAGATGTTGTTAAACGCAAGGCCTTATTTTAGTTTTCTAGACAGTTTGGTTCTGACTTCGTATTTTTTCAAGAGTCTCATTCTAAAGATAATGATGGTAATTTTTGGAAATCGCAGTGGGGTAGTGAGATATGGTTCTCTCATGGTTCGGAGCACTCTGCAGGGGTTTCCTGTTTAAAAAATAATTTTGCAGGGGATGTGTTGCACACATACTGTGATGAATATGGGCATTTTATTTTGTTAATTCTGAAGTGTTATAATTTTAATCTTATTGTTGTTAATTATTATGGGTATAACTCTAGATCTGAGAATGATCAGTTATTATTTGTTTTGGAAGATAAGCTTACTTATTGGCAGTCTAAATTTCCAAATGCTTATTTAGTGATTGGTGGTGATTTTAATACTGTCCTGAATGAATCCCTTGATAGGTGGCCACCTGGTCGCCCATCAAACTCAAACACAGCTCTGAAAGCATTTATGCATAGGTTTGAGCTTATAGACATATGGAGGGTTAAAAATGCGAATGATAGAGTATACACGTGGAGCAATAAAAATTCATCTAGACTTTCACGAATTGATTTTTGGTTAGTCTCTAGAAATGTTGATAAAGAGAATATCTATATTGATATCTCTGCAACGCCATTGACAGATCATAAGGCTGTTTCTATTAAAATGTAGCTTTCTCCTGAAGCTAGATTTAACAAGGGCTCTTCTTATTGGAAAATGAACAGTTCGGAGGGGTTGTCTCAGAAAATGCTAAAGAAATTTCCCAATTTTGTTATGTTTTACTCAAATTTGTATAAATCTAAATTTAATCTAGCTGACCTGGATACTTTCAGTAAACATCTTGGTAATGTTAATTCTATTAGTTATGATGAAAAAAATGTATGTGACTCGACAATTACTATCGATGAGGTTAAAGAAGCAATTTTACATTTAAAAAAGAACAAGTCGCCTGGCAGTGACGGGATAACGGCAGAATGTTATAAGTTATATTCTGAGTTGTTATCTCCGTTCCTCCTGCGAGTGTATATAGAGAGTTTAAATTGCTCTGAGCTTTCTGTTAGTATGAGGCAAGGTGTCATTTGTTTAATACCTAAACCTAAAAAGGACACTCTTCTTTTAGACAACTGGAGACCTATCAGCCTCCTTAATAATGATTATAAATTGTTTGCCCTTATTTTCTCTAAGCGTTTAAAGTTGGTTTTGAACTCCATTATCAATGAAAATCACTCCGGTTTCATGAAAAATCGTCATATTTTTAATAATATTAGACTTGTCTTTGACCTCATTGATTACTCTGACTATATTGAGGACGATAGTTTAATTCTGTTTTTGGACTTCTTGAAAGCTTTTGACACTATTGAGCATCCTTTCATTTTTTTTGTTTTTTTGTTTAGAGCGTTTTGGTTTCGGGCCTTATTTTTGTAATGCAATGAAAACGTTGTATGCTGGGGGAAATAGCTCAGTGAAATTAGGACATGGTACTACACAGAGATTTCTTTTAGAAAGAGGTATTCGGCAAGGCTGTCCAGCTTCCGTATATCTCTTTCTTATTGTAGCTCAAGCCTTCTGTCATTTTATTAAGGATAGTAAGCTAGAAGGAATTCATATTGCTGGGAGAAGTATTTTAATGTGGCCAAGACCGCAAGTGTGGGTATTTGGACAAGGGGTCTATAGCCTTGAATTTCAGCAGAGACCATGTCAACTAGATGAGCCCCAAAGACAAATCCCCAGTGAAGACCTCATCAACTATACGGCCATTGGCACAAAACCTCAACAAAGACCACGGTGAAAAACACCATGTTGGTTTGTCTGGCCAGAGGAGAACTGACCCCCACCCCCCGACTGAGCCTGGTTTCTACCAAGGTTTTTTTTCAATTTCTGTCGCCTTTGACTTGCTTATTTGGGGACACTTAATTGTTGTGAATATTAACGACTTGATTGCAGAGACACTATTTGAAGAGAACTGAACTGAGCTGGATGATGATGACATCGCTGAATCAACAATGAACTGACTTTAACTGAAATATTGACTGTTTACTTTTGTCCTCTTTTTAGAGCTGCTTTACTGCATAACTGAATTTTGTTTGCATTATTGACACTATTTTCCTGTTTAACATTGTAAAGCTGTTTTGACACAATCTGTACTGTATGAAGTGCTATATATATATCATAAGGGTGAGTTGACTTGCTTTTGACAATTCTTCATAGAAATGTTTGTGCAGTCTGTTTTGAACAATTTAGTATTTTTTTTTTTGTATACAATTTTGAATTGTATTAGTAGACTTCAATTTTCATTTTGAAAGAAATCAGTAAATTAAGTTTACATCAAATCAGTCTCAAGTGAATTGTAATTACACAAATACAATAAGTTGTGGTTACTTAATTTTTTCAAGGCAACAAGATTCCTCAATTTAAGTAAGTAGACAGAACTCAGATTAATTTGTTAGTTTTAAGTTGAGTAGATTCACACTTTTAAGTAATCGCAATTTAATGCATTTAAGTTAATCCAACTTAAAAATAAAGAGACCACAACACATTTTCTTTTGTTTATTTGTTACTGTAACTCAGAATTGTCAAGTTCACTTAACATTTTTTCTTTTAATTATGCATGCATTTCATTTACTTGGTAATTTTAAGGCAACGGGTTTCCTCAATTTTTTAAAGTAAAGTCAACTTCTCACCTTTTACAGTGTACTAATATGTAACATTCAAGTACTTATATGCACTCTTTAGAGGTAAATAAAATACAAAGGCATACTCTTTAAAAGGGTGCTGTTGCAGTGACAGCTTTTGTATCTTTTTTCTGAGAATGTATCAGTGAACATTAGTGTATTTATAAATCAACATTAAAATCGATTAATTATTCATTGTTATAGTTCACAATATCTAATGCTTTAACATCAGCAAATTGAATCTTACTGTAAAGTGTTACTAAATATCCATGACTGACTGTAAAGTCACATCTGTTAATTCACAGAAAATCTAGAAGTGTGTGGTTTTGAATTGGCTGAATATTATTTGCTTTTCACAAAATGTTCTATGACAGAAAGCCAAAGAACATGTTGTTCCCTGCTGGATAAGTACAGCTAAAGCTGGCACAGATCTGAGATCTTAAGGGAGTGTTATTCGAGTGCTTTATGAAAGCATTGGGTTGATTGATGAAGTCATCTAACATGTAACAAATAACACACCGAGTATAGTCCAGAAACACACACACAGACAATATTTTGTACAAAAACCAATTATTGAACTTTTATTAGTTTTTATTTTATTAGTAGCTTTTTTCCTGCAACATTTTTTTTTTATTCCAGTTTTCTTATTAACAAATAGAAAACAGACTGTGTATACAACAGATCGAACCTCTACAGCACTAATCATTCACAAGGTAAAAATGAACTTTCCAACATATACTGAATGTATGGCCAGGTCTCCCTTTTACATGCCGGTTGTAATTGAGCAGGCATGAAATGTTGTCCTGTAGAAAGTGTTTTTAATTTGCTGCCCCACCCCACCAGAGGAGACCGCCAAATACCTGGGGTGCGTAGATACTACAGTAGATATAACTTTTGTACCATGAATAGATTCACACACAGCAGTCTCTCGTGTAATTTTCTCTATGTCGGTATATCAAGAAAAGTCCAGGATTACGTTTTGAGAGAATTATGGACAATAGAGCAGAAGCTGTTTATATACTGTATAATAGTATTTATATTTATCCATAATTATAAACTGATGTCTATATATTTCTGTATAAAAAAAAGAAGAGTTGGATTAAACAGAGCTGACTCTCCCTTGGGGGGAGTGGTTTATACTGTACAGGTGCCAATGGCAATTGGTCTCATTTCAATATCAGGTCTTCAAACGTCACAGAGAAGGGGCACTTTTCGTTAGGATTGCGTTCAGTTGCCGGTAACGTCCCTCACGGTGAATGTGCTCCAATCAGAAGGTCGTAATGTATTCCTCACAAATCGCATTTAACCCTTTACTGAGTTCTGTACAGTGCCGATTTTATTAGTTAGTTGATTTGCTTTCCCCTACAAAAAAGCTTTTCTTAATTTAGTACCACTAACCCAAATACATACGTCTCGCAGTTGGAGATTTTTCTTTTATCGAGACAGAGACAGAACATTAAAGGCTTCTCCAAAAGTGAACCCACTCATTTTAGCCCAATAAGACCAATTATACATAACGGAAAAAAAAAATAACAACAGTAAAATCATGTTACAAAGTCAAACCATCAGCAGCTTAGAGAACAGTGGTTCTCTGGTATTAGTATCAGGAACATGTTAAAAATACATGTCCTTGTGCTAAAATAACCTATTATGAAGAAAATAAAAAATAAAACTACCAAATAAGGAAAAGGTAGACCCATGGAAAAGGCCATTAAGACAAAAGATGATTTAAAAATAAAAACACAAATATTCTAAATAAGAATAATAACAATATTGTCATAATGGATTTTTTAAAATAATAACAAATGATAATCATGATTTAAAAAAAAAGAAGAAGAAGAATGAGTGCTACCAGTAGCCTTCGACTGTAGTGTGGGTTGTCGTACGCTAAGGAGAAACTAGAATGTAGTTTTTTTTAGATGGTGCTTCTTGAAAGAGAGTTGTCTATATTTCTTAAAGCAATCTCTTGGTGCCAGTTGATAATGGACTGCTGTGATTGGTTAACCAGCCACTGGATAGCCTGCCCTTCCCACCCCCCAGATCTCTGTACAGGATGGGGATGGGGAATGGTGGCTCAGAAGGAACACTTGGTGCACTCCTGAAGAGTTGTACCAGAGGGCTGTGGTCCAGGAGTGGTTACGTTGCATAGTGATCAAAGCTCCCCAGGTACTCCAAAGCGGCTCTGTAGCACAGCTGGTACTGGTCCTGCAGGGGAAAAATCAGCTTGTGTCAGCTGGAGAAACAATCGCCTCCTTAACTAATAACACGGAGTTGGTGACAAAGAGCTCACGCTCCATATCAATTTCTGCTAAAGCTGCTGTCAGTGACTTTTTGGAACACCATGTATGAAACGTCCCTGAAGACACCACTGAAATAGGTGAAAGGTGTCCTGAGAAATAACACTTTGTTGTCTCTGTGCACCAGTGGCTCTACAAACAACATTATCATGTTAGGCTATGAGGAGGCTGTCGGATAACTATTAATTAATTATCAGTAATTCTAAGTCTAAATCAGCAGCTTTAATTGCATATTGGAGTGGTATTGCAATTTTGGGGCAGTAGGACAGTACCTCTGTCTGCACCATGGCAGGCCTTTGTGTGCGCAGGGTCTTAACGGTCTGGAACAGATCCACCACACCCTCATATCTCATCCTCTCTAGGACAATACTTAGAGTGATGAAAACACCTGTTCTTCCCACTCCAGCACTGAAAAACAACAGAATCTGTTAACTTAACACCTGTTACACAAGGGTGAAGGATCTGTGTGACACATAATACTGAAGTCTACAGTGTAATGCACTAAATCTGGGTGTTTGGGGTTTGTGAGGCTGTGACAAAAATGAAAGGAAATAATGAAATGAATCTAGTTTAAAAAACAAAATGTGTAAAAATATTAAATGAAATTCTACAATTTAAAAATGTGTCAATTTAATACATTTGAAAAACAATAATATAAATGATTATTAAAAATGGTATTTGTTACTTATTGACAAGTTAAAACATTACAAAAAATAATAATTATATCAAACATTTTAAATATAAAATTTGTAAAAAAAGATTGTAAAATTGTTTATTAAAAGTTTTTACAATTAAAAAAAGCGTACATTACTAAATAAAAAATTATTATTAAAAATGATTAAATTAAGAGAAATTATAAAAATAAAAAATAAAATGTGTAAAAATGAGTGCTGTCAAATGATTAATCGCGATTAATCGCATCCAAAATAAAAGATAAAAGTTACATAATATATGTGTGTGTACTGTGTATATTTATTATGTTTATATAAGTACACACATGCATGTATATATTTAAGAAAAATATGTTATGTTTATATATTAAATATATTTATTTATTTATAATATAAATTATGTGAATATAAATATATACATGTAAATACATGTCAATATTTTCAAAATATATACTGTATGTGTGTGTATTTATATATACATAATAAATATACACAGCACACACACATATATTATGTAAACAAAAACTTATTTTGGATGCGATTAATCGCGATTAATCATTTGACAGCACTAGTAAAAATAGAATTGTTTATTATTAAAATAAAATAAAAAACGAATAATTTATTATTACAATTAAAAAAATATGTAATTAAAATAATTTGTGTAACAATATGTTGTGAACTCTGCATAAACTAAATGTATCCATCACTTTTTATGTGTAAAATGTTTATTTGGTAAGTAGCTGTGTAATAAGCAGGATAATGTGAAGTAATTTGGTCATTATTACAAAATAAACCTTCAGGATGATCATCTGCTGATCATCTGACTGTATATGATCCCTACACATATTTTGCTGTCCGTATTTATATTCAGACTTCAGGTCAGAGGTCAACTTACCTGCAGTGCACAGTGATTGGTCCATCCTGCCCAAACTGCTCCTTGGTTTTATGAACTTGGCCAATAAAATCGATGAACCCCTCGCCAGTTTTTGGCACTCCCTGCTCCGGCCAATCAGTGAACTGGAACTGCCGAATGGTTCTAGACTGACCGTCCTGAAGGGAGTAAAGAATTAACGGTTTATTAGGCTGCTGGTTTCACACTCACAAAGGCACACAACAGCTGGACTCCTCCGCAGGAAGCCTCTGTCCATATGCTGACTGTATGACCGTGCTAGTACGCGATTTAGCTACAAGCTTATTCATATTTATAGTCGCCAGAAAGCTCTGAAGTCCAAAGCGAGACGCAGGATGTGAGAGTGCCATGTTGGTGTGAAATATCTGCCGCCAGCAACAGATTGCTCACACACCCCAGCGGTGTCCTCAAGTACCATACTGAGTAACATTCGGATAAAAAAACAAACACAAATAACACTCCTCTGGCAGATTCCTACAGGTGATAGATGCACGTACCCTGGCATCTGTGACTTTAAACTCTCGCAGGATGTACTGGGGCATGTTGTATTCAGCCATGGGATCCACCACAAAGTACTGATAGCGGGCAGAGCGCTCAGCTGGCCAGTACTGATGACACTTCTCCTGCAGGATGTGGAAAAATAGGAGTAAATCTTTGAATAAAACACCAGGATGCGAGTTAAAGGGAGGAAGGTGCTCTTACCCGTCCCATCTCTCTGAGTTTGGTCAGCATCACTACAATAGTGGAATTGTGCTCCCATAACATCCTCCAGAAGTCCTCAGTGGTCTCTGCTAGAGGGCCCTGAGTGGCAATATAGGCCTTCTGCTGTCTGTGGACACACAAAAGTGTCTTTTGACTCCATGATGCAAAACAGGCAAATATACCCAGAACGATCACATGACTATGACAGTGGCTATACAGCTGTGCCTTAACTATATCTGAAATGGGAATGGATGGTCAACTAGTCATTCAATAATGAATTAGTTGGTTGGTAGTCAACTAGTGGATTCATTTTTACCATTAATTACTGTAGAGTCACAATTAGTGTTTTTTTTAGTATTATCTACATACTATTATATTATTTTTTTAAATATTTCAAATTTAGTTTCAGTTTTAACTATTCTGAAATATGCTTTTGTCATTTGTATTAATTTTAAAAATATTTCTATTGACTTTTTTTTTTTTTTTACTTTATTTTAGCTTTTATTTCTTTGGAAGTTTTAGTAATTTTAGTACATTTTTAGTAGTTATTTTATTTCAATTAGTTGCCAAGGCAGTTATATTAAGTTAATGTTTTTTTTCATTGAATATTCTTATTTGATTTCAGATTCTGTTTAAGATTTTGTTTGATCTTTTTTCTTGTTGAATATCTGTCAGTTACCCTATTATATATTATATTACATTTATATATTACTAAGAAACTAAGCCTTTTTGGGGGGGGGGGGGGGGGG
>NW_015539862.1:368904-376627 GCF_001515605.1 Sinocyclocheilus anshuiensis
TAATATATCCTACTACCTGACAGATATCAATTCGATTAGTGTTGTAAAAAAAAGTCTCTGTGACAGCTCTAAACTCAAAACAGTAAAAAAGGGGAGCAACCCACCCTTTGTTGAAGGAATGGTGGAGGTCTAAATTTAGTGGCTGGCAGAAGTTGCCAAACAAACACTTACATTACGTTTAAAAATTGAAAAAGGACAAGTCTCCGGTGGATCTATATTCTATAATCTGCTGTTCTAGCCATATATATATATACCAGGGGTGGCGAACTCCGCTCCTGTAGAGCCGCAGGCCCTGCAGAGTTCAGCTCCAACCCTAATTAAAACTCACCTGCCTGTAGCTTCCTAGTAACCGTTCAGACCTTGATTAGCTTGTTCAGGTGTGTTTGATTAGGGTTGAAGCAAAACTCTGCAAGGCCGCTGCGGCTCTCCAGGACCGACATTCGCCAACCCTGATATATACATAGAGTTTGGGTGTTTTATTAACATGGCCACTGGGTGGCAGCAGCATACTTTGCTACGGCAGCTTGGGCAATCAATGTGCACATGGCAAACACATCACGGTCTCATACAAACAGTGCCACGGGTAAGCAACTAATGAAGGTGCTGCAGGCGAGGCAATAACGTGGAACTGGGAGATTAAAGTCTGCTCAGGGCCTTGTTCCGACAAATAAAGAGACGGCAGAGAAGAAGAGAGGAGAGATGGGGAGAGACGAGCCAGAAAGAAGAGCAAAGAAGAGCGACAGACCCCCTCCCTCCCTCGACCACTCATTCCAGAACACACACACATAGACAAATTCGTCACTACGAAGAACACAAAGCAGACATAAGTGACACATTGCCTTTGACAAAGCCAAGTTACGTCTATATTAATCACGCAGTTCTTCCTTGGAGGTTATTTCCCACCAATCAAACAAAATTGAACACAAACACTAAAACGGTTATAAAAGCAGACACAAAAACAGCTCTAATGACGTATCCGCTCGGCTGGCGAAGCTCTTTGTAAACTAGTAAGAAGGTCAAGCGTGTTTCTGTGCTTATCGTATTAACATGCTATTCAAAAGCGCGGCTTAATTGCTGCTTTTTGACAAGACGACAAGTCTCAGAGCGAACAGACCCAGATGCTCGGCTAAAGAGGGAGACGTGACCGAAGAATCGCTTTTGAAGCTCATTTGGTTTTAGAAATAAGACTGGCGTCAATTACGCATTGGCACAGGTTGAGCTCCTGCAGAGTAGCTCTCATTAAGTTTTAATTCAAACAAGAGGGGCTGATGTATCAAGCCCCTAGACATTTCTTCCACAGACTCTGTGACATTTTGTGCCCACACTTCGTTTTACGGCAAACACGACTGGCCTTTTCTCTCTTGCTTTTCCTTCTCTGATTTTCTCAAGTGTTCGCCCCATTGAGAGCACCTCCTTTTGTATAATTCAATAAACAGCTGTCAGAAAGTGTAAGGCAAAAAAATGTGAAGGCTGAAAATGTGTAGACAAACTACACTGTGCTGCTCATTGTTTAGGGAGAATATTGCTGTGAAGAAAAAAAGAGTTGTGGATCATCTCATTTACCAAGTATGAGAACGAGTCTTGACGCCTGATGCAAACAGAACAGGAGGACAAGTCAACAAATCTGCTGATCAAAAACACTGGATTTATTTAGAGATAGATTTAGAGGCATACATCAACACTCGCCAAGCACCTTATGTGAGCAAAAATTGGTTTAATTGGTAATAATTGGTGAGTACATAACATGCCAGTTGCAGTAGCGGCTCCTGACTGTAAATTTAGGTGGGGCAGATTCTGGGTCGTAGCGCGAGATGTCCTTGTGTTATACTGTGAGCTAATGTTGATTGACAGGCTCGAAGTAATGTTACACGCATAAAATGCTGTATAATAATTGCCTTAGTATTTATCACCCCCAAATGTTGATTTAGATGTTACAAGTTGTGGAGCAATTCGGGTGAGGAAAGAAGATCATATGTCTATTCTCAGAATAAACAAAACAAACACAACAGAACCATATAAAGGCTATTCATGTGAGCACATTTAAACTAAAGGATTTAACGTATAGTCTACTTTGTTAATTTGATCCACTACTCCACATAGAAACAGACATGCCAACTAGTTACTGACCTGATGTAGACACATAGCTGAAGCGGACTGATATCGTCTTGGTGGAGCGAGGTTCACGTACGGTCTGCCCCAATGGCTCTCAATTAGAGCGCGCTGCAGTTCCCCTTTTCACCACAGATTTACGTTGCAAAATTGTGGGGCGCGGTTGAATTCGGGAGGTCTCAGGCACCATCTGCCCCGCTTAGTATCATGCATGCATGCCTGCTAAAGCCATGCACGGGATTTTAATATTATATACTGCTTACTTTACGACTTAAAATAGTCTAGAAAATCCGAAAAATATTTGTTGCAGAATGCTGAACACATTTACAATTTATTATTGATTCAGTTTAGAGGTCTATATTTTGGATGAATATTTTGCCCCACCTGCCCATATAGACGAGCCGCGCCTGGCCAGTTGGCTGGTAACTATTAGGAACGTTAACATATATTAGATAGTTGAAATCGAATTGTAACAATGATCTGACCCTTGTCGATGTAAGTGACCTGAGCAAATAGAATCGACACTTCTATCTTATGACATTTAACTCAAGAGGGGAAGATACAATCAGAAGTACTCGATGTGGCGTAACTTCACGAACTGCTGCAGCAAGACTATGGGATGTTTATGCAGCAAAAACCCTGAACATCTTTCATCTGGTGTTTTTCAGAGACAGTAGAAAGGTTTCTTAAATGTCCTATGTTATTGTATTCTCTCTCTCTCTCTCTCTCGCTCTCGCTCTCTCTCTCTCTCTCTCTCTCTCGCTCTCTCTCTATATATATATATATATATTAGGGGTGTAAAGATACAACAATGCCACAGTTTGGTTAATATAACGGTTTTGGAGCTATGGTTCAGTTTGGTTTGGTTCATGGTTGTAGAATTATGCACAATGCCCACAGTCCCGCAGCAAAATTCAGGCCCTGATTATATTGCACAAAATCAAGCACAAGTGAACTTGAACTAAGTTACGTAGTCAGAATGTGTAACAACTTCTATGCGCTTTTTGTAACAACACGCTGAAAACGTCAGCTAAACCCTAAGAATTCACAACATTTCTTTACAGTAGTGCTCTCATTATAACGTTAAGTATATGACAGTCCTAAGTCATAGTTATTAATGTTCTGCTGAAGATCACCAGTACAATGAAGCACTTTGATAGCGGGTTTTTAATCAACGGGATTTAACTCATCAGATTTATCTCATATAGGATACACTTCGTTATTTATATTACATAACCTTAATATTACGACTTATATCTGCACAAAATGACCCGAATGCACAAGTGCAAGTGAACTAATCCCTTATCTATCAATCTTGCAAGTGAAGTGCAAGTGAAGTATGCTGCTCTGAATGTTTAACTCCTGTTGTGGATGCGTTGTGGATGTTCTCAAATTAACTTGCATTGTCAGGTGTAAAAATGATTCAATTTTGGGCCCTGGATTGATTTTTTGCCTGAAGCCTGAAACATACTCTACGAGAATCGATGCTTCTAGCTACACAAGCTCTGATTCATGATTCGTTGAAATGTGTCGGAGCGATTCATAATGCAACACAACTGCTTGTGCAGTCAGTTTTTTCTTACTAGATCCACAACTTGGCAGCAAGCAGTTACTTGAATTAAAAACACATTTGATCTAAACCTTGAGAATTAAAGCAAACATGTTCCTCAATGTTTTTGTAATGGTTTGGCACGAGCAGCTACCTGTATCCATCGATGCAGCTGGCATTGATGTAGTCAGACCCCTCCACTCCTCGGATTGGCTGCAGGCACACCCGTGTGGACTCAAAAGGCATGATATTGACCAGCCGGTTCTTGAACTTGTTGCAGGGCAGGTTGGCACTGATGAATCGTGAGGTGTGGGCTTTGGAGTTGGCGAGTCTCTGTGGAAACAGTGTTGGGTTCAGAGCTTGAGCGTAAAGAAGCTGGCAGAAACATTATAGTGGAAAACAGTCTGAAACAGAATATTTTGTTTAAATGTGGGGGAGCTGTGTCCTATAGAGCAAAATGGCACTAAAGCGTGTCTGTTGTGATTGTAAATTGAAGGTGAGCTCTGCAGCAGTACAGAGGGGTGTGGGCGTAACAGTCTGACTGGGAAAGTGAGGGCGTGACTGGCAGCGGGGAAGAGAAAGCACAGATGGACATCAGCAGAGAGCGCGTAGAGACTGTTGGCTGTACTACAAGCTCTGTCTGTACTGCAGTCTTTGCGCCAGATGCTGTTTCTACTTCTAGAACCCACTCTGAGTTAAGCATTCTAGTTATACCAGCATTCACTTATATCCCAACAGCAATATTAACAGATGGAATAGTAAAGCATTTTCAATAAAACATTTATAGAGTCATTAGGTTTGTTTACATGCGCGTTTTTGTCAATCCGAACAAATCCAATCCGATACCAGATTCTGAATGTTTGGTTTATGAGTACCCTAAACTTTGCATTCTGATTCACATATTCATTCATGTGCATTATATTATAGTTATATTACAGTTAACTAAAATGAAAACAATTTTAAAAAGTTACTTGAAATAAAATCTATGTTTTATGTTTAATTATTTTTCTCTTAATTTAGTTTACACTGATGTACTAAAACTAATAAAAATTAAGACTATCTAGACTATTAAAAATAACTACTAAAAATGACAAAAAATAACGAAATTCTTAAAACTTTAACTAAAATATAAAGTAAAAACTAATGTAAAATATTTAAACTAGTGCTGTCAAACGATTAATCGCGATTAATCGCAGGAGTATAATGCAATTATTCTGTTGAATATTCATTTGAAATACATTTTAAATCAATAATTATTTAAATAAATATCATTAATAAAATATTGCACAGCTGTATGGAGTATAATGCAATTATTCTGTTTAATATTCATTTGAAATACATTTTAAATCAATAATTATTTAAATAAATATCATTAATAAAATATTGCACAGCTGTATGGAGTATAATGCAATTATTCTGTTTAATATTCATTTGAAATACATTTTAAATCAATAATTATTTCAATAAATATCATTAATGATTAACTGTTTTATATAATTAGTCAAATGTTTTAACTTGACAGCCTTAACTAAAACACAAAAGGTGGTAAATTACACATGAAACCTAACCTTTTCTACCAATTCCACCAAGCAAAGCTACAACTGTTCACTTTACAAGAGAGTTTTATAAGATCCGAACAAAGTGAAAAGGTCAGCAGTAAATGAAAGACTGGGGACCGGCACTAACCTGCAGTGCACTACCATGGGTCCAGCATCGGGAGGGTTGCAGGCTTTGACCCTGCGTAGGAAGGCTAGGATGGGGGTGGGGTATTCAGGCACTCCGTGGTCTGGCCAGGCCATGAACTGGAACTGCCTGACCTCGCGTTTCTCGCTAGAGCCATTCTGTTTGAACAAAGTGGGAGAAAGGAGCTTAAACTGGCTAAAAATGTGGAAACTTACTATACGAGAGGAAAAGGCAAGCAACTTTTTACCTTGTAAAGGGCAAAGGTGCGCACACTGTAAGTTGCCAACTCAACAGCATCAAGCATGGTCACTTGGATCATTCCGCAAGTCTCTGTGCCACGAACAGGCCAATACTGGTCACACTTGACCTGTTTAAGAGAACAAAAATGAAAGAGTCAAATAGTGCTGGAGTAAATGCTGTCAGTCCCCTTGAAATTACAGAAACTTAAAATTGAAATAAATGTTTATTGTTATTTAAACAATATATACAGTATGTATATATATATATATATATATATATATATGCGGAACGAAAGAGCGCCAGTCATTTGAAGCGCGCCACTCGGAGCGTTTATCCGCTCGGATCAAAGTTCAAACAGCGGCGCGAGCTTCACTAGAGCAGATGTGTTCTCTTGCTGATGAGTCTTGCTCACGCGACACTGAACAGCGCTGTGAGATCCAGTGTGAAGCGCTTGAATTCAACGAGGAACACAAATAACTCTGTTTACACGCAGATGAAACAGCGCTGACAAACAGCAGAAACACTGTGCTCAACGATACAGTCAGAAGACTTTTTATTCTACAAATCGCCATCATTTACCATGGATTTACTGTAGTAACACTAACTGCACCATTTAATTATTGTGTATTGTGTATTGTGTCAGAAATGTGGGTATTCGTGTCGAATTTTATTATATTATTAATGTAGACATTTATTAAATATATTGAAGGAGAAGTAATGGAATATAATTACAGTATTTTTTGTGATTAAGCTATATGCATTTATACATGTATTTAGACTACTGTTTCTCATAAATACCTACAAGTTAATAAATAAATATTTTTTTACCATGGTATTGGGGTGCTACATTTGTGGTTTTAACTGTGATTATCATGTGACACTGAAGACTGGAGTAATGGCTGCTAACAACTTTGTCAGCACAAGGATAAATTATATTTTAAAATACCAAAACATGAAACTTTTTTTTTTTCACAATAGTACTATTTTACTGTATTTTTGATCAAATACACGTAGCCCGACTTTCTTAAAAAAATTAAAAATAAAATAAATAAAATAAAAAAAATCTCTATATTTACACTCGTAAAATTACAATTAAATCTAACTGTTCAAAAGTTTGTGGTTGTCTTTTATGCTCACTAAGGCAGCATTTATTTGTATCAAAATACAGTCAAAACACTAGGAAATATTAGTACCATTTAAAAAATAGTAAACAAATCATTCAGGAATTATTCTAATATCCTGATTTGGTGCTTTACAAACATATATTATTATTATCAATGCTGAAAACAGTTTTGCTGCTTAAAGTTTTTATGGATTTTTTTTTTGATGAATAGAAAGTTCATAAGAACAGCATTTATTTGAAATCTCTTGTAACATTATAAATGTTTTTTGATCAATTAAATGCATCCAAATTTTACTGACTCCAAACTTTTCAATGATGCGTCAAAAACAAAGTCAAAATCTATAATATCAGCTGATAACTAACATGGTACTGATATATCATGCATTCCTAAAAAGCACCTTAAAAAATAATTTTCTAAAGTCATGCTACAGCATTGTGCGAAAAACAGAATTAAGTTGTTAATTAACATGTAATTAATATTATCAGGTAACACAAATTTGTTTCTTGATTTGAAACAATATTACTCATTACTAGAACATGCAGAACTAAGAAATTATTTGTTTCTGTTAAGATATTTATTTTGTTAAGGAAAAATGACTGGAAAAGTGTAAAAGTCAAATTCAAAAACGAAGTGTTTGTCATGGTCTGACCATAAAGAATAGTTTAAAACCACAATTAACCATCTGGTTTTTACAACTTTCACATTGGAGCAAAAATCTGCCTTTTAAACTTGAAAGAAATAAAATTTGACATTTATCGTGACAAGTATCGATATCGACTGATATGAAAAAAAAATATCGTGATCATTTTTTGGCCATATCGCCCAGCCCTACATTTAGTTATGTCATACCTTGACATTTAGTCATTTACATTTACATTTAGTCATTTAGCAGACGCTTTTATCCAAAGCGACTTACAATTGGGTGATACATAAAGCGATTCTTCTTAAGAGGCAAACAGACACAGGAAGTGGTTGTAATACCAAGTTCTTAGACATTGTTCAAATAAGTACAAGCTAG
>NW_015539862.1:376653-381653 GCF_001515605.1 Sinocyclocheilus anshuiensis
ATAAAAGAAATAAAATAAAAAAAATCTCTATATTTACACTCGTACTTAATTGCAAGACTGTCGTAATAATAATTGCCATCAATTATAATAATGTCAATATAACTTAAAAATATAAAAACACATTAATAATTATATTAATAATATTAAAAATTATATTAACATTTTTTATATCTCCAACAAAATTATTGTGAATATACTGTGAATATTTAATATATCAGCCAACTGTACTGCTTTCTAATGCAAGTGTACCTATTACTAGGGCTTATATTTATACAGCTTTACACAAGCATACACTATTCACATTTGAATGGTGAATATTTAACTAGTTTCTTTATAGTATTGTATTATATAATTTCATTATAGTATTAGTGAGTTATGGCAGAGGTGTGTGCCACCTGTACCAAATAATTCACAAAGGTCAAAGCTTATTTTTGAATTGAGGACAATTCCTGTGAACAACAAAGTGCACTCAAATATTATTTTAAATTAGACAAAAGCGGTAGAAATTTCCCTAAATGGTCTGTTTTGTATAGCGTTCAATCATTTACTCCAGGCAAAGACCAGCTAAAAATGACGTAGAGGTAATTTCTTCTTCAAGGTAGGTCCTGTCAGCAGTGAAACTAGGCCAGTTGTTCTGTCTCTGCTGGAGGTTTTCATCACAGGGCTTGGGGACACCCTTTACCTATGAAGCAATGCTTTATAGGGGCACAGCCTTGCCAAAACCCACTCATTTACCACGCTAGCTCTGCCAGCACATGTCTCATTCTCTATAAGCCTTTAGCTCCCATCTGACCTCCCATCCATCAACAAAAACCCGAGTGCATGCATTCACCAGGGGGAGGAATTACAGGTTATCTACTGTCAGACATGACATTTGAGCTGAACAGAAGAGTAGTCGACAGACTCGCTTTCTCACCAACCCTGGGTGCCACTGGCCTGTTGCTGTACTCAGCACAACGGCGCACTAAAAGCCCACATAGTGATTGGACTCATAGAAATGCAGGTCCCTTTAGTGTCAAGCACAGATGGATGTTTTATAGCACAAAGAGAGTTGTGAACCATTGTACTGCATGATGTAGTATGTGAACCCATACTACTATTTTGGAGGGAACCTCAGGGCGAAGAAAATGTGCTCTTTGTACATAAAGTTTTATGTACTCTGTACTTACACTATCATCAACAGTTTTTTTTTTTCAAGAAATTAATAATTTTATTTGGCAAGGACTCAATTTTATCAAAAGTGACAGAAATATTTTATAAAATTATGCCTTTACTATGTAAGAAGAAATTGTTACATTACATTTACTGTTTTACTGTTCTCCTGAACTTTGTTCATCAAAGAATCTGAGTAATGGCTGCTGAAAATTCAGCTTTGCCATCTCAGGAAATAATTACATTTTAAAGTATATTAAAACAGAAAACTTACAATTTTAAATTGTAATAATATTTTAAATTTTCTTTTTTTTTTTAAATTATTGTGAATATATTGTATGAATACATTTAAAAAAATTATTTTAAACTATTTAGTAAATAGTATAAATCATATATGAATTTACATTTCAAATTGTTTAGTAAATATTATAATTCATATATGAAATACAACTCATTCAATAATATATTTCCATATAAAATTTAGTGGCATTAAATACTATAAATAAAGATAAACATCACATAAAAATAAATAAAAATTATTATAAATAGGAGAGGGAACTACTGATTGAAAGTTCAATCACATTATTATTCATTTTGAACTTAGCTGATGTTTAATACTGGGTCTTGACTTCTCTATGCCCCTGGCACTCACCCTGGTCTTCTCTTCCAGTCTGGTCATCATGACGATGGTACTGGCTCTCTGCTCCCAAACCATCCTCCAGAAGTCGCTCAGAGTCTCAGGCAGAGGGCCCTGCGTGGCAATGTAGGCATTCTGCTTACGGTAGCCGTCAGTGTAGTTGGCATTGATGTAATCGCTGCCTGGAACACCTATAGAGAAAGACAACAATTCACTGGTGGCCCACTTAACCAGTATTTGTGCTAACTGCATGTTTCCTCTAAACATACACACATCTGTCGCCATAATGAAATGTTAAAGGTCAACACATTTGTTTGACTTTTACCGTCCACGGGGGTGAGAACAACTCTCGAGTGGTCGTAAGCAATAACGTTGGCATAACGGTTCTTTGGCTTGTTGACCTCTAAGTTGGAGTTCTCCCATGTGAACTGCTGGCCTGGATCAATGGACTGCAGGGGAAAGATGAGAGGACAAAAAGAAGGAGGGGAGAGGGAGAGGGAGAGAGAGAGAGAGAGAGAGAAATCTGTTCAGTCTTTTGAGGCACCTTGTTTGAAGCTTGATACCACAGAGTGCCGCAGAGGTAAATTTGAACTAGCATCACTTCAGCAAGAGAGGCCTTGTTTCTATAGTAACGCGACGTTTTGAATGGAGACCCGCAAAAACCAGAGCTGACTTTGCCACCAGGGGTTGTTTGAACTGATGGACTGGCAAAGCTCAAGAGTAATTTGGATCCCTTTGTGGGTATATTGCAGTTCTGTTCCCTTACTAGTGATCATCTGCCCTGTAATAATAGCAAGTTCATCTGCTGTATTATCACAGGCAACCAACAGATGGCTTAGTGCTCACTGACACCATAATTCAAACATGATCACTGTAAGGGGCTCCGATAATAGTACCACTGACTCAGTACGTCCATACCTGAGCTCATTGGGGCATATGGCTTTGATGCTAAAGATTACGTTGAAAGGAGCTCAGCCTCAGCCTGGACTAATGGATTACTGGTGTCCATGTGGACTTCATGCCTGTGCTTGATTTTGTGCCCGCTGACAGGAGCGAGGAGCGAAGAGCAATGGCTGAGGAATAGCAGACCCAACAGGGAGAGTGTGGTTTTATGCAGGGTTTTCCTCCAGATGTGTTCATCTGTCCTCTTTCTTTAGAGCATCCTGTCTGTCTCCATAAATCCACACTCTCCCTGTTGGGTCTGCTATTCCTCAGCCATTGCATTTATCAGTGACTGCTCGCATGAGGTGATGCCCTGAATGGGTAACAGACATTCCATGCAAGGCCTTTTTATTAGAGGTCAGTTGTCTGCAACGTACAAATGTTTGAGGAGTCATGCTCATGTTACAGCCATTATAATATATTATTATAGAGACATTATAAGGTTGCATGATTTGGGCTACAGAAGCATAATTTATGAAACCATCATTGTTAATGTTACAAACATTTAATAATAGTAATCAAACTGTATCTACAGATGGATATCTATGTTGATAACAACAAATAGATAAATAAATAAACTTAACACGTAAATTGTGGCCATTTTTTTATGGCACAGCAATTCATTGCTGTCACTGCACTTATCAGACTACTATTACTACTACTAACACGAGAATTTGGAAAAAAATTCTAATTATATCTAGACACTGATGTCTATGGTGGTAAAAACTAAAAATGAAATAAAATACATATATAAATTACCTTTATCAAGTAATTTGTGGCTGGTTGTTTTGATTGCACAATCATTCACTGCATTTTAGGAGGTTTAGAATTGAAAATAATGCGAATAATTGACTAAACTACTCGCACTGTCTCCCTCTTGTGTGTTTTTACATTACAAATTCACAAAATTGCAGCAATAACAGCACACAAACAAGGGACGCAGAAAATGTACAACTTGTGCATGAAAAAGTTAGAACAGAATTGGTATTAATAATAATACAGTTGATGTCCCTGTGGCTCCAATGAAGCATAGTGCTAGAAACACCAAGAAGTCATGTGTTGATACCCAGGGAGCACACATACTGATAAATATATGCCTGTACCTCAAGTCACAGGTCTCCTTGGCTCAAATGACACTGGGTCGTATCTGAGTATTGATCGACAACAATATGCAGCAGCCTGCTCGGCAAGTCAATAATGTCACGGGGTCTCTTGTTATTCAGCATTGATCTGCCTGTTCTGGACAAGGCTCTGGTTGACTCAATGTCCATCAGCCTCCACACCTTTCACCTGATATGGGATAATTTCAGCCTCCTTGGATCCTTTCAAACATATGTGCTTGTTTTTGACAACAAATGCCTTCTTAAGAGCCTCTGTAAACCACCATAAAACACTCTCTTCAAAACATAACTGGTTTTTAAATTTCCACATATGAAGTAATGCTCAAAAGTAAACAGCAACTCAGTGCAATATTAAAGGGGTCATATGACGTTGCTAAAAAGAACATTATGTTGTGTATTTGGTGTAATGCAATGTGTTTATGCGGTTTAAGGTTAAAAAAACACATTATTTTCCATATAATGTACATTATTGTTTCTCCTCTATGCCCCGCCTTTCTGAAACGCATCGATTTTTACAAAGCTCATCGTTCTAAAAAAGCGAGGTGTGCTCTGATTGGCCAGCTATCCAGTGCATTGTGATTGGCCGAATACCTCAAGCGTGTGACGGAAATGTTACGCCCCTTACCATACTGTGATGCCGTCTCCCAGCAGGACGAGACTCAGTCCAGCTGCTCTGCTCGTGCACATCCCATCATCGGTTCTCTTTTTGCAGTTCAGTCAATGTACTGTTAGAAGTAACTAAATAACTCGGGATATTGGTTTATTTCGCGTCAGAGGGAGTGTCAGGCACGTTTATAAACCGAATAACTTAAGTAATTTGTGGATTAGTGCGTACTGGAGACGCGAACCGTTTCAAACGATTCAGTTCGATTTGGTGAACTGATTCGACCGGTTCACTAAGAAGATCGTGTTAAATAGAACGATTCGTTCGCGATCCGGACATCACTAGACGAGACCAAACCAATAAAACCCATTACAATCGAGGCATTTTGTGCATCCAGTGGGGACATAATTATTGATTATAATGACTTATACTGCCTTTTTACACGTTGCGTATTGTGCTGCGTAAACATAAAACCATGTCTGCATTTGTGATCGGTGAAACAACAAACAACAAGCCTACTCTACACTGCTCAAAACTCGCATTT
>NW_015539862.1:381700-386081 GCF_001515605.1 Sinocyclocheilus anshuiensis
TAAAAAACGTACTTACAGGCTGTGAGTCAGAAGCGCCAGACTGTCCTTGCAAAGTTGGAACTTCCCCACTTTATAGAAACAGCCTTTGTGCCACAGACACATTAGGCTACTGGTTCAGGAAGCAGTCCTCATCCATCCTCTATAAATTTGCAGCACACATCTGAATATTTGGGTT
Organism: Sinocyclocheilus anshuiensis; assembly: GCF_001515605.1. Taxonomy (NCBI): domain Eukaryota; kingdom Metazoa; phylum Chordata; class Actinopteri; order Cypriniformes; family Cyprinidae; genus Sinocyclocheilus; species Sinocyclocheilus anshuiensis. The sequence goes on from NW_015539862.1 coordinate 381,876, forward strand.
GAACTGTTCTGGAACAGTGTTGTAAATACAACTTAACCACTGATTTCTAGTCGTGTCCTCTTTTGGAAGGCCAAACAAAGTAGTTTCGCTTTCACAACGAAACACACAGCGACTCCACAACATGGCAGCGGCGGCAACAGCGAGAATAAAAGTTACGCCTTCTTTCTTTGCGTGAACATTTGGGCGGCGTTATGCAAATCTTCCCACATCGTGACGTAGACATGTGGGGGCGTGTTAGAATGAGCCGTTTTAGGAGGGTGTGGTTGACTCTTAACTTTTATAAAGAATATCTCTTTGGATTTGAGACTTTAGTCTTTGCAACTTGACAGATCTTCTTTATGCACCAAGAGCTTGTAACACTCCAAAGAGAAAGGAAAAATTGAAATCGCATCATATGACCCCTTTAATAAATTGGCATATTGAAGTATCTGATATGCTAAGTGGTTCTCTGCCAGTTTATCGGCAAGCACCTTAGAGGAACATTTACTTTGCCATAAGCTTTCACACACAAGTACAGGTAATGTGCGAATAAGACCGCTGGTTTGCTGACTGGCAGTGTTTTCCAAACAAGGGGAACAAATATGAGCTGTCACTACATGAGATGACAAGCTTGAGAAATGCGGATAATGATAGTGGTGGGAGGTGAGCACCGGCTCCTATAAAAAGCTTCTGCTCTAGTGGGTTGACAAACGTAAGCTTGTTACTGGTGAGAATCAGTGTGTGATGGGAGTGTAAGCTATTGCTATTGCCACCAGTCAAGCTGAGGCGTGATCTACAGAGCACTTCAACAGCCAAGGAGGAATTTTTTGGACAGCACTCTTCAAATTCTGGTTCGTGTTTATACAGTGCAAATCGTTCAAAACCAACTGACTATTGGGTTAAATTAGTACATACATCTACAGGTTATGATGTTTTTCATTTTATTTCGGTAAGATCAGCTCTATGGTGTGGTCACAGTTTTGCAAAAACAAGTAGTAAGTATTACAAGCCAGAGGTAAAAAGGAATTTAGTATCTTTGGCAGATATAAGCATGGAAGAGAGACAATGAAAATGAGCAAAGGATGCATCAAGCAGAACATGGAGCCAATAAACGTGCTGGTGTCCCGATGCCTTGCTCCTGCTGGCTGGACTAGGCTACTCCCATTGGCCCAAGTGGAACCATCTGTCCCCTTGCAAGGGGGCCTTCCTTGACAGGAGGACATGACATCACGACATGCCAAGAGCAGGTTGTGAGCACCGCCCGGCTACAGAGGGTTTGTGCGGCGAAAATCACAAATGCAATCGAGGGAGGAGAGATTTGTCATATATGGTTACTGAAACAGCTCAACCCGTCCCTCAAAGTGTCAGTAATGTCTTGAATGAATGAATAATAAGGAATGAATAAAAGGAGGTATATATACAGTATATATATATATATATATATATATATATACAGTGGGTACGGAAAGTATTCAGACCCCCTTCAATTTTTCGCTCTGTTATATTGCAGCCATTTGCTAAAATAGTGTTTTGTTGGTTGGAGTGAAGTTTTAATTGCAGTTTTACGGTCACACTTTATTTTAAGGTCCAATTCTCGCTATTAACGAACCATTAACTATGACTTTTGCTTCAAACTCCTAATTTTCTGCTTATTATTAGTTAGTAAGGTAGTTGTTAAGTTTAGGTATTGGGTAGAATTAGGGATGTATGATATGGACATGCAGAATATGTGCTTTATAAGTACTGTACTAATAAACAGCCAATATGTTAATTATAGGCATGCTAATAAGCAACTAGTTAATGGTGAGAATTGCTCCCTATACTTAAGTGTTACCAGTTTTATTATAAATACGACTGTGATGGGAAAAAAGAGACCAAAGTGAGACAAGAAGAGCAAAGGAACATATGAAAGAAAGAGATGTGTGATTCTGGCAAATCAATAACTCCTTCACTCGTAAACATCTGCACCTGGTCTCTTGCAATAGTTGCAAATCTACTCAAAACCTCAACAGCAACTGGGCCAACACCGTCTGATCTTTTAATTAAATATTTCCACACCTTTAGGGTGACGACTGACAGTCATGTTAAATATCGCTCTTAACAAAAGGTTTAACAAGTTTTTTTCTCAACTTCACGAAGAAGTGACAAGGCCTATGTGTATATTGAAGATTTCTAGAGAGAGATCATGGGAAAATTAACATCTGCCTATCTGGGAGAGGCAAGCTCGAGCAGCTCTCATAACACCGGATGTGGGTGCTCTAAGTGTTGATGGCAGGAGAATCTATTAGATAACAGGAAAGTGAGAAACGTATGGGAGGAAATGGAAATGCCAAATAAGACCAAAGAATGGAAACCAAGGAAAAAGAACAGCTCTAGTTTAAAAAGTTCCAAAGAGCAAAACTGGCTGAAGTTTCTGCAGAGAATGAACTATTAAAGGATGTTCACTCTGGCAGGTGACAAGAAATGACAAGCTTCAACCAAAGAAAACAAAAAAGTACCTTTGGTGTACAACAGATTGTCACTCGGGCAGTACTCTCAAAAGTGCACCTCTGTGCCTTTTCCAGCCCTAAAAGCTGCATATTAGTACCATTTAATAGAGTATCATTATTTCAGGCTTTGCAGGGTTAATAACAAGTTAGTATTTTTATAATATAACAGAAAAGAATGTTAAATATGTAGTAGTAGCCTAGCTTTGAAGAATGCACATGTACAAAGAAAACAAATGTTTCAAACAGATTAAAGTGCAAAAGAACGCAACTACAAAATTCTTTGGTGTTGTTTAATAAACACCGTAGCGAATACAAAAATCGGAATGAACATTTGAAAACATGCAAAAACTGTTTGACTTCCTTTTTTCTCCTTGATGAGCTTGTCAGAAACAAAGTAGTGTCTTTACAGGTAACCCTGGAAGGTCTAGGCCCAAAATCTGCAGCAATTTAGAAAAATTGCAAGCTCTTCTGAATATTGCAGAGTTTGCTTGATTTTGCATTCAATTCTACGATCGCAGAATTGCAAAATCCTGGGGGGACTGATTAAGGTACAGATGTGACCCTCTGAGAATACTTCCACAGTAACAAGCCGCTGTACCCATAAGGGTACACATTTGCACAATTTTTCCTCACAGTGAAACGACCAGATACCATTCATTTTCCATGAGAGTTGGTGATTTCTGGCACCATGAGTGGAAGAGACCACTGGCAAAGCAACAGAAAAGCTTGACATTATGCAAATGAGCAGTTATACAAATGAGAGTGCAGATAGTGGATATTGTAGCTCATAGATCAGCGATTTAATCAGCATCAGCGTGAACGCAACTTTACCAGGAAAGTCAGTAAACCAGGGGCGCCCAATCCTGTTCCTGGAGATCAACATTCCTGCAGAGTTCAGATCCAACTCTGCTCCAACGTGCCTGTCTGTAATTATAGCGTGTTTCTGAAGATCTTAATTAGCTGGTTCAGATGTGTTTCTGATGTGTTCAGATTATGTAAGTAGCCAACCTTGCTCCTAAAGGGCCACCTTCATGCAGACTTTAGCTCCAACCCTGCTCCAAACACAACTGCCTGTTATTTTTAAGTAACCATCTCAATTACCTGGTTTATGTTTGTTTGAATATCACTGAAGCTAAACTTTGCAGGAAAGTGGTCCTCCATGAGCAGGATTAGCAACCCCTGTCCTAGAGAATGTGTAACTATAATTAAACCAGATGCAAAATATTCAAGCTGCACCAATTACTATTGCCCTTACCTCATACTCCTGGGAAAATCGGAGGGCATCGTTGGCCTTGAGTCGCTCTATGTGGTCTGCCAGCTCGCAGACAGATATAGGAGGATGTTCCCTCATTCCTACAAGAGAAAATAAGACAATGAGAATTGGTGAGCACATCCCAGAGTATCACACCTGATGCACTGTACCGTTACAGCGGGGAGTGAGTCTGTCAGTTTTGAGTTGAGGAGAGCACGACATAAATAGGTTCTTCTTGCACCTTGATGTGACATGATCCCTCTGCGAGATTTGCGCTGACATATGTTGTGTCCGCTTACGTCTATCCCCCAAACATGCTCTGGATTTCTTGTCCGGGGGGGTCAACTTACTGCCAAAGCACATTTCCCTGTCAGCGCCTGTGAACGTATCAAGGCTACATGCTCAGCTGGATCTGAGGAAATGTTCAGCTTGTGTGTTATTTGATAAGGAAAGGTGTGTGTGTGTGTGTGTGTGTGTGTGGGGGGG
>NW_015539862.1:386247-405935 GCF_001515605.1 Sinocyclocheilus anshuiensis
ACACACTGTAAAAAGTAATCACTGAATCTACTTAAGAAAAGCGAGTAAACATAACTGATTTTTACAAATTTGTTGAATTTACTGAATTACACTCTGTTATGTGAACTTTCAGGTGGATGCAATAGTTAAACTAAGCAACTTTAGTAAACAGTACTTAAGAGCATCTAGTTTGTTGGATTAAAGGTCTAATTTGAGGCAATCAGTTTCCACAGGTTTTACAAGCAAGTTCAACTCATTACTTTTTACAGTGTACTCATAAACATCACAAAACAACTCAATCCGGTGTTTCAACATTTAATCAAACATTGAAATGTGAAGTGCGCTTGTTGCCAATCTGCTGCCGTATGAAAACTGCTGGCTGTGGCAGTGGGATTCACAGTAAGAGAGCTGTATGGCTGTTTAGCCTGCGGTAATTATGTGCTCTTCAGGACTGAAAGGGTCTGTAATAACCTGGCTCTACTGCCACCGCTCAGCTATTAGAGGAGAGAGAGGCAGGCCTGACATTTTCTCTTAGCGTCACAGATCTGCCTCTCACTCACCTTTGGAATGGCAAGCAGGAAGGCTAATTAACAAAGAGGGGTTGAAAGAGCAAGAGGCCTTTGGGTGAATTGAGTCCATATAAGACACTCCAAGGAGATGAGACAGTAAATGGAGGAACTGCAATGAACAGCTAAATTCAGAGCCACCAAAGGACAAATAATAATATGCAATATAAAGCAGAGCGCTCCATTACGCTTTCCTACAGCCACTGCTCATTTAGTATACTCACACTAAACAGTCATAAAACAGTACATTTGTTTTCACACAAAAATGTTAAACAAAAAAACCTTGCACTGTTCTAAAACTTCATTTTAAAAATGAAATAGCTATATTACAATAAAATATATTTATTAAAAAATAAAATAAATGATAAACAACCACATAGTAGCATTTCTGTAGAGCAGCTAATATCTGGCTTTCAGATTCAGTGTTATGACTGAAAGTGCCTCCTCTCTCATGTGCTCTGTTTTTATGGCTGTGGTGGGCGGGCTGTAAAGATTGGAAGATACGTACGGCAGTGATAGATCATTCTGATTACAAAGATGTGCTGTCACTTCAGTCACTGTGTGCCTGCATGTGCACATACACATACTGTTTATGCTAAATGACACAGTCGGTGGCATATGCTGACGCGTGAAAAAATAATATCAGGGTTACTGAACAAGATACAGATGATATAGTACAATGGGATAATGTGCATGCATTGTGTATGTAAGGAAGAGACTGAATTTGTCTTGACTTGCATTGAGCATATGGTGATAAGCTCAAATATCACACACTGAGTCAGAGGAAAAGTGTACGTGTGCATATGGTAGAGAACACATGGGGCTCTGGCAGACTGGTAATGTGTGTCTATAGTACATATGGTGTATGGTGTGTTACCTGGTGTCTGGTAGTTGAGTCTCCTCATTTCTACAGGATCAGACGAGTTGGCCAAAAGACAATCCTTCACTCCACCAGAGTGATCATCTTTCGGTAGGGGGGATGCCCTCTTCCTGTAAGAGCAAAATGGAGTCAGCATGAGTGCTTCTGTTGACACATTCAGACCACGCCAGACCCACTAACAGATTCGAAAGATTTGAAACAGATAAAGACAAATGAAAGAATTTTGAGGGATGGGACAGAGAAATGTGGACATTAGCATCTTCATAAATTTACATCTATTAAACACCTATGTGTCCCGTGTAGACGACTCAATACATGATTTGCGAGAGAGAATTTGATTGGACAAAATTAGACAAAACATTTAGTCCATTTATTATATAATACTATTCAAAAGTTTGGGGTCAGTATTTTATTTTTTTTAATAATAGTATATTAAATCAATGCTGATATTTATATAGTATATAGTTTAGTATATAATATAATATATTATATTTTTGGTTAGTCCTTCTAGAAAGGAAAGACATTTTAAATGCATTAATTTATTATATCTGTATACATGTGTATATCCAAGTTCTTTTTATCAACTTTCAGGAGTATACTAAAGTCAACTACAAGCCACAAAACTCCAAACTTGTTTTCATGGGGTCTTTAAGACAACAAAATAATCAGTCTAAAAATCATGAGCCTCATTTCTTGTTAAAGCTTCACTGCTTTTAGAGCACATTATAACTTCCCTTTAGGAAACGTAGGGGGTCACAGTAATTCGAAATAAAAGCCAAATAGCGTGTTTGTTCAGCGCTTCACTAGATTCTGTTAGCAAGCTCACTAAATATTCAGGGTGCTGCGCTCCTTGTTTGTGGGGAAAACAAGGCGACTAGGTAATTAGCACATCAGCTGGATGGCACAACACCGGTAATTATGCCACTGTAGCACCTGCACTCCTGAGTGCACTCTTCCAGCAGGTAAAGCTGTCGTGTGCGCACACACACACAGATGCAGAACATCTGTTAGTGGAAACCCATCCTCAGACACATGGACACAAATCCCTAACCAAAATGGGAGAGCCAACTGCACGGGAAATTTCACATCTCACTGCACTCAATTTGTAAGGTTCTAAGCACAGTTTTCTAGCTTTCATAAAGCTTGAAGAGCTCAAATGAGGCTGACACCAGCGAGGCGAGCCGCACCGAAGGGTTTTCAGCATATGCTGTTTAACAGAACCGGGTCGTACTGCATCGCTAATCACTAGAGCGCTGGACACCTCTCGTCTTTCTTGTACGTACAGTAAGTCTCAGCACGCTTCAATTATTCAGTTTGGAGTTAATACATATACACCAGAGGCTAAATGGATCCATTTGTAGGGGGTTCAGAATAAATGCAGAGATAAAAATAACAGAAAATGGCCATTTTGCTCTGTGAGAGAGAGTGTATGTGTGTGAGAGAGATATTTCATACATTAGCCAGTAAGAAGGAAGTGAAAAAATGAAACAGAACAGTTCGGTGGAGGGAAATGTCAGCTTTGAAGATGAGAACATTTCTATTTCAGCAGCCGCCGGGCTGGCATTTCCTTTACAATGGGCCATTCAGGGCTCAGGTGAGACAGCAGAAAGGCTGACTGCACACACTCAGTCTGAGTGACCTTCAGGAGGAGGTGAAGGATCAACACGAACAGAATCAACACAGCACAGCAAACATCTCCAAAAATAAATCACGATCACAACAGCAAGCATGCACCACTGTAACGACGTAAACCCAAAGGACCGGAGCTTTTCAAGGACAGCAGGGTGTGAGGGTGAACTACTGTCAATCTCTGTGCAGAAAGGCAATTTCAGCAAACATCTTGTTTTGGATGAACCGAACGGATAGTCATTCAAAACAACATGCTAATGAACAGTAACGTGTGCGGCCACACCTGCAAACCCTACAGCCTGTGAAGAGCGAGACAGATGACACTTCTGAAATGAAAACTGACAGAAAGACACCTGGCCATGATCTGAAGGTACCTACCTCTCCTGTTTGCTGCATTTGTACGGAGCGGAGGAAGGAAGAGACACGTGATTAGTGGCTGTCAGACACGCAGGCCACACCTGCAAACCCTACAGCCTGTGAAGAGTGAGACAGATGACACTTCTGAAATGAAAACTGTGACAGAAAGACACCTGGCCATGATCTGAAGGTACCTACCTCTCCTGTTTGCTGCATTTGTACGGAGCGGAGGAAGGAAGAGACACGTGATTAGTGGCTGTCAGACACGCAGAGACTCAAGTGAGTTGTGCTGCTAACCTTGCGTTTCAAAAACGTCTTGCTGAAATCTGACTTTGTGTTTGAAGACGGTGATTTAAAAAGAGGAAATTAATGAATACTTATATAAAATGACTGACTGACACAACACTAGCCTTTGCTTTAGCTAATGAATATTAAGTAGGTGATCTGCCCACATTCAGGGACATAATAAAAATAATGTTGAAAACTCAGTTTATATAACATTACGTATAATCAACAGTTTAGATTTATATGCAAACACATAATTATAGGTGTACACAATATATATCAGATTTTATTTTTTAACTTTTTTTTCATTATTTATTATTGTGTTGAAAACCTTGTCAACAATTCTCTCTTTTAGTCTTGCTCATATAACATGACATATTATCCACTGCTTTAATTTATATACAAACTCATGTTGATTATTGGTAGATATCATTTATTTAATCCCCTATTTTTACGTTTAGATCTCAAAATGAATATTTTACATACTGTACATTATAATGTTGTGATGCCTAAATTCGCTTGTAGCATTTAAAATGACAGATTTTGGTAGAGAATTTAGTATAGAATTTTACAACAAGCTTCAGCAGAAATATAAATTTTGTGCATCCCTATTCCCTATATAGTTAAATGTTAATTTAAGCAAAAAAAGAAACTGATTCTGTCAAAAAGGCTAATACGTCTAATTTGTGATCAGATTTTCAAAAATCTATTGGCAAGTTGTGCAGAATTAGAGCATCCAGTGGTAGGAATTCCTGTTAGCAACAAAAAATACAATACAGCTACTTGTGACCTCCAGCGACAACATGACTGTCAGAGTGAAAGGGAGAGAGAAAGTTAAGGCTAGCAGCGAAAGGCCAGTTATCAGTTCTGCAGGAGTACAATAGCAGAGCTACTAGCTGGACTATCTGGCTCGCAGCGGTGGGCAGTGGAAGATGACAGCTTTTAGAATAGCATCAGCAGGGTGTGGCAGCACAGCCACATAACCGCTTGCCTGCCGAGACGAAAGCTGATGCTGCCATTTCGCTGCTGCATCTTCGCTCGGGAACGGCCTCAATTTGAGTCACTGCAAAGCTAAAAGAGTCCTGCACCATCAGGGGGGCTGATATGGTGGATTTGTGTTGAAAGCGAGAAAATCAGAGCAAAACAAATGCAAGGTTTGCTCTGAAGTAAGGGCTTTTACCAAGATGGGCTGGAGGGAGTATTAGTCAGTACTGTATCAGCATTGTGAATGGGACCACCGGGTCACGCCGCAAGCTACATGTCTGCATTATTCGGCTGAGTCAAGATGTCATTATGAATAATGTTCTCTCCGCGGAAAAGCTAGCTAAAATTAGCCACATCTTGTTCCGTGTACAAAGCATCCAAGGCATGAGACCTTCAAAGAGGCTGATATTTGTCTCCATCACACCTAGTAAACTTTGAGATGATCTCTGAGATAAAAAAAGGTGGGCACACTTCACACCCCCCTCAACAAAATGGAAAACTAGGTCCGACAATTAATATAATATAGAAATAATAACATGAAATGCTGATTAATTAATCTAATTAATCACTACTAATTGAGAAACACACCAAATGAAGATAATTCAAAATACATTCTATATCTAATACTTTCATGAGTGAAATCCAGTCATTACAATAGGAATTTCGTGTGAGGGTGAAAAAGTTCCCCACAAAGATTTCGCAACAAGTTAATTTGTGGCATTGACCAAGAGAAAGCAGCTTGCTTGAAAGTGACATGTGAGCTGTGCTTCATATATCACTACACTATTGATTGAATACATCTTTTGCACTGGCAGCTCTGTTGAATGGTAAAGCTACAGTGCACCTCACTGCAGCTGGCAGGAAAGAGTGATGGGAAAACTCTTGCTCACCTCTTGAAGAGCAGGATGGCGATGACTATGATGATGATGAGCACTACGGCAAGAACGGGGCCCATAACCCAGAGCATCTCAGGCTGGTCCACACTGGGCTGCATAAGGTTTTTATCCTGCACGATGATGGGGTCCGAGTATGGGCTGGCCGAGAAGGTCCGCTACAGAGAGAGAAAGTCTGAGTTAGTCCACAGAGAGTCTAATAAGTTACACAATAAATATGGCTGGAAAAAAATCCAATGAGAGCTTGTGTATAAATAACCCTTATATTCCTATATCCTTTGCTCTAGGCAGCATTGATTTGATCAAAAATACAGTAAAAACAGTAATATTGTGAAATATATATATATGATGTTTTCAGTTCTGGAAATGACAATGTTAAAATTCCCCCCAATTTCAGGTTTTCCAGGAATGTTTTAACTTCAACTACTTAAATTAAAATAAAAATTGCACATAGCACATCCTCACATCTGTCTCCATGTCAGGCTAGGTTTCCGTTAATAAGGTTCCTCTTAACCCCTGCCATACACACATTCACCTTTGATTAGCATAAGTCAAACCTCTGAGAACATGTGATTACCTTCCATGTAGAGGAAGATGCACACAAAAAAAGAAGAATTTGTGTGAGAAGAACATAGAGGGAGAGGACCTATGCACCCCTCTCTCTCTCTCTTTCTCTCTCTCTTCTCTCTGTGGCTTTGATAAATGGAAGCTGAGGAGAGGAATCAAATCCTCTTCATTAGTGCTCAAACCATGGTGATAGTGAGCTGGCTGGAGGCAGGGAGGGAGTGACAGGAAGAAAAAAGAGCCAGTGTGAAGGGACATAAATGAGACATCTCCCCGCTGTGCCCTCTTCCATGCACGCGCCATGGGACAGCTTCGAATTTTGCCTCACAAACCGCCTGTGCTAAAAAAAGAAACAAGGAAAAAGAATGAAGGAAAGGAAGGAAGGTGAGGAAAGATGGGCTTGTCACTACCACTCCCTTTGTCTGCGTTGGGAGAGGCCATCCATGTGGACACTATTTCCCTGAGGGCCAAACCCCTTTGCCTTCCTCTTTCTTTATCTCTCTTCCTCTCGCTCCATCCCGTCACACAGAGCGGGACGCCATAATCTGGATCACTTGCTCAGCTCAGCTTGACACGTCTAAGAGCGCACAGATATTAATTGAAGAGATAAGCAGGATATTAGCTGGAGGAGAGTCATGAAGTCGTTGTGTTATCGCCACTGCTCTCATTGGTAACGTGGTGCTTTATGTGAGCGCAGGTGGTTATGTGTGTGCGATGCGATGTACTGGAAATATACATTTCACTGCATAATTGTGGCTTCTCTTTAGCAACCCTGCTGGAAAAAACAGGTCAACAGCTCAAGCTAGGTTTTGGAACCTCTTTTTTTTGCAGGTAAATAGTTGGCTACCAGCTTTAACCAACTTGATTTAGCAGGTTTTTATTAGGTTTGTCAACTACCAGTCCAGTTGATCAACCCAGTTAAACCATGTAAAACCAGCCACCACCTTTTGTGTACAATCATGTAGAGCAGGATTCTGGACCAATGAGAGTTCTCCGTGGGCGGGCTTACACAGAAAAACAACTCAAAAACAGAAATCAAGTAACTAACAGAATGTCTTATTATTAGCTGACGTCACGGTCAGTTAGGGCAAAAATTTAGATTCTTATGGAAGAGATTTCAATGCTTCTTACAGCATCTCAGCTGGTTAGGAAACTAAGTTAAGCTGGTTTTACTAGGGTAAAGAAGATCATTTCACCATATCAGGGCAAATCTCAGGCCTAGGCCATAAAAAAAAAGAAGAAAAAAAAAGATTGTAAAACATACAATTTTTTTAAAAATCTAAATAAATAAGAAAATAAATGAATAACAAAAAACAATGGCAATTTCTAAATAAACTATTATTTTTCTCTCTATTTTGTCATTTATACTTCTGTTCTGCTCCAGCTTCTGGTTTAACCCCAAAGCTCTGCACTGCAGTACTGTGAATATTGTTGGTTCACTTATGATAAATTGCTTGTGATTTTCCTCATTTGTGAGTCGCTTTGGATAAAAGCTTCTGTTGAATGACGAAATATAAATGTTAAATGTACAATTAGCCACATTACTGTATTACATTAATGAGAATGACATTTTTCACATTACAGTAATGAGAATTTGAACATAAAATGCCAATTTTAATGGCCCTAAAAAAAGGCCTCTTTATGTGTAATAAAACATGAGCTAGACATTTCTTTATGAGATTTAAAGGGATTCAAAAATCTTGTTGTTATTCATTTTCAATGCGTTTTCTACTGATGCTTCAGAGGTGAATGAAAAGACAGCACTCTGCTTCCTCTGGAGCTTTAACACAATTTGAGTACGATGTGTTAAAGGCAGTTAACTCTCACTAATGTGTTTCATATTTCCGACAGACAAGTAGAAAAAAAAAGAAAAAAAAAAGCAGAATTCTAACTAACGCAAAATCCATTGAGCGGATAAGGATGGGCATGCATCCTCAGGCAAAAGAGAAACGGTTAACGACAACATCTCAGCGCTGGGGTCTCAGTGCGGGTATTCTGCTAATGTAAACACTTTATCTGGTAGAAACAGCTCGGCTGCCACAGGCCCTCCTTCCTAACTCCACCAGCCAGCTGACACTCTCTCTTTCACCCTTCCGCTTGGTTCTGCGTTTTTCTTATGCTTCTTTCTTTAAAAGTTCACTGTTCTCTAATGCTCCTTTTCCTCTGAATATCTCTCTTCTTTTTTAACCTGCCAAAGTGCTGCCTCTTGCTCCCATTTAATATAACATCTTAAGCTTTCTTGTCTGCACTTGTATAAACAGATTCTGTTTACACATTCGATCTATCATCCGATTTCACACTCCTCTGGGCTTGTGTATGTACCACGACGAGTGATGCTTGTACAAAGCTAATATTCAGTGCTGAAGAAGAGCAGATGATGACTGTTAAAAGCTATTATCAACTCCTTATGCCAAATGAATAAATAAATAAATAATTAAAACTTAAAAAATAAAATTCAAGCAAGTTCAGTTTCACATGCTGAAAGTCGATGGTAATATTAAGTATTATTTAAAATTAAAACATAAGTATTATTTTTAAAATATATGTACTATTAATATAGATATAAAAATATATTGTAGATATAAAAAGATCTTGTATATATTTTTAATATATACAAAAATATATATAATCTTAAATATATTCATTTCAGATTGTTATATTATCTTTTTTTTTTATTTAGATTACTGAATAGCATTTGGTCACACTGTATTTTGTCAATTTTGTGATTAATTGGAAAAGCACTATTTTTTACTTTACTTGGCAACTTGAAAGGTTGACAGAGTTAAGGAAGGGGAAGCAGGGCCTTTGAAGTGCTGAGTGAGAAAGTTGTCCTTCCTCTTCTCATAAAAGCTGACAGACTAACGCCTAAGCTTTAGGGATACTTAAGAGTCAGCTTCAAGGGAATCAGGACAGGCCCTGCCACGCAAATCCATTCTCCTGCTCTTTCCACAGAGCCGAGATGAAGGAGCTCAAAGTGCCAAACACTGCTGACGCCATCATGAGAGGAAATTATGAATATTTATCCAACTGGTCCTCTGGAGGTCTGGGCTATAAGTTTCAGTGATGATTTTTTTCAGGGCTGTGAGGGCACCGCGTTCGAATTTTTGATTTGTTAGAGAAGCAGATGGAAAAACGGAGCTGAGGGAACCGGCGAGGCGTTTAAGCTAATGCTTGTTCGACAAACAAAGCTTATTGAGCTTTGCTGCTTATTAGGACAAAGCTTTGGTAAGACTCACAGAATAACCGCTTGTCTGCCTGCAACTCAAGCTGAAATTTTCTGAGAAGCTGAAAGGACGAAGATAAAAGACACTAAACGTACAAATGAACATGTGGGGCTCGCACATAGTTCGACCAAATTATAAACCGTAGTACCTGCTTCTCATTGGCAGTAACAGGGTATTGGTCCTTGAGTTCAGCCATGACAAAGCACTGGTAGTGTTGGTTGTTAGGAAGGGGACGGTTGTAGAAGCCGTTGTATGTCTTTTTGTCTCCCAAGGTGAAGGTGTCTGGGAGGGAGGGCAGCTTTGCGGCGATGTACGGCCTAACAGTGTCCGTGTGACGTCGTCTATTTCTTTATGAGATTTAAAGGGATTCAAAAATCTTGTTGTTATTCATTTTCAATGCGTTTTCTACTGATGCTTCAGAGGTGAATGAAAAGACAGCACTCTGCTTCCTCTGGAGCTTTAACACAATTTGAGTACGATGTGTTAAAGGCAGTTAACTCTCACTAATGTGTTTCATATTTCCGACAGACAAGTAGAAAAAAAAAGAAAAAAAAAAGCAGAATTCTAACTAACGCAAAATCCATTGAGCGGATAAGGATGGGCATGCATCCTCAGGCAAAAGAGAAACGGTTAACGACAACATCTCAGCGCTGGGGTCTCAGTGCGGGTATTCTGCTAATGTAAACACTTTATCTGGTAGAAACAGCTCGGCTGCCACAGGCCCTCCTTCCTAACTCCACCAGCCAGCTGACACTCTCTCTTTCAACCTTCCTCTTGGTTCTGCGTTTTTCTTATGCTTCTTTCTTTAAAAGTTCACTGTTCTCTAATGCTCCTTTTCCTCTGAACATCTCTCTTCTTTTTTAACCTACCAAAGTGCTGCCTCTTGCTCCCATTTAATATAACATCTTAAGCTTTCTTGTCTGCACTTGTATAAACAGATTCTGTTTACACATTCGATCTATCATCCGATTTCACACTCCTCTGGGCTTGTGTATGTACCACGACGAGTGATGCTTGTACAAAGCTAATATTCAGTGCTGAAGAAGAGCAGATGATGACTGTTAAAAGCTATTATCAACTCCTTATGCCAAATGAATAAATAAATAAATAATTAAAACTTAAAAAATAAAATTCAAGCAAGTTCAGTTTCACATGCTGAAAGTCGATGGTAATATTAAGTATTATTTAAAATTAAAACATAAGTATTATTTTTAAAATATATGTACTATTAATATAGATATAAAAATATATTGTAGATATAAAAAGATCTTGTATATATTTTTAATATATACAAAAATATATATAATCTTAAATATATTCATTTCAGATTGTTATATTATCTTTTTTTTTTATTTAGATTACTGAATAGCATTTGGTCACACTGTATTTTGTCAATTTTGTGATTAATTGGAAAAGCACTATTTTTTACTTTACTTGGCAACTTGAAAGGTTGACAGAGTTAAGGAAGGGGAAGCAGGGCCTTTGAAGTGCTGAGTGAGAAAGTTGTCCTTCCTCTTCTCATAAAAGCTGACAGACTAATGCCTAAGCTTTAGGGATACTTAAGAGTCAGCTTCAAGGGAATCAGGACAGGCCCTGCCACGCAAATCCATTCTCCTGCTCTTTCCACAGAGCCGAGATGAAGGAGCTCAAAGTGCCAAACACTGCTGACGCCATCATGAGAGGAAATTATGAATATTTATCCAACTGGTCCTCTGGAGGTCTGGGCTATAAGTTTCAGTGATGATTTTTTTCAGGGCTGTGAGGGCACCGCGTTCGAATTTTTGATTTGTTAGAGAAGCAGATGGAAAAACGGAGCTGAGGGAACCGGCGAGGCGTTTAAGCTAATGCTTGTTCGACAAACAAAGCTTATTGAGCTTTGCTGCTTATTAGGACAAAGCTTTGGTAAGACTCACAGAATAACCGCTTGTCTGCCTGCAACTCAAGCTGAAATTTTCTGAGAAGCTGAAAGGACGAAGATAAAAGACACTAAACGTACAAATGAACATGTGGGGCTCGCACATAGTTCGACCAAATTATAAACCGTAGTACCTGCTTCTCATTGGCAGTAACAGGGTATTGGTCCTTGAGTTCAGCCATGACAAAGCACTGGTAGTGTTGGTTGTTAGGAAGGGGACGGTTGTAGAAGCCGTTGTATGTCTTTTTGTCTCCCAAGGTGAAGGTGTCTGGGAGGGAGGGCAGCTTTGCGGCGATGTACGGCCTAACAGTGTCCGTGTGACGTCGTCTCCTGAGCAGAGCTCCCTCACTAGACTCCAAGAGCTGAGGAAGCGATCAGAAAGAGATGAATTAGTGCAGGACAACAGACATAAACACCACAGGTTCACAGTGTTATTTGGAAAAGTAATGCTTAGTTTGTTAATAACTTTCATTTGAATTGCCTGTAAATATAAAAGTATTTATTATACAGAAACTGTACAAATTATTAAATGGTCTATTATTAATATATTTACAGGGGTATAAGCCAGCAACAACAAAAACAAACTTTCAGTCTTTTAACCAATGAACTTTAATGACTCCCTTCCTAAAACGCAAAAAATAGCTATATATAGTCATGTATACAGACACATTTATACTAAGAAAAATATTATAAATGTGTATGAAATAATATGAAATGTATTTCCTTTTATATTTAACTGGAAACTGGACTATCTTTAGCAATAAATCAGCATTTTAGAATGATTTCTGAATGACCATGTGACACTGAAGACTGGAGGAATGTTTGCTGACAATTCAGCTTTCCCATCACAGTAATAAATTACTATTTTCAAAAGGTTTACAGGCCTAGAAATCACATTTTTAAAATTCCGATATTCCCAGGTTTTCCATTACCCTGGTAATTCTGCTAATAGTAAAAAAATAAAAAAAACAGGAATGACTCACCTCATCCAGCTCCATCTCGTCGGGATTAACCCACTTACGAGATGATGTAAGAGACACGGGCATGACCACAATGTAGTACCACCTGTACAGAAAACAACGATATTAGCATATACACCTTTACGACTCTCGACTGCACTACAGAAGCTTGCACAAGCGTCAATATTTACTGTATACCAGAAAAGGTTGTAGATTGTAGCTGGTGGGAATTGAAAGCGGCCCATTCCAGGTGTGTGAGCATGTAGAAAAACTGATGACTTGCTTTCTGGGTAATAGCTCCAGTTAATCATCTCAACGCTACTGGTTTTAAATAATCAGCTCTATCTTTCAGAGCGCGAGTGAATGGAACACTCAGAATGAGCTGTCAGGTGATCCGGACAAGCATAACTTTAGGAGAGTGGCATTCAGCTGCTCATAATAAGACTGGGGCCGAGGCTTTAATTTGGCTGGTGTCTGATATGAGAGGCATTTTCAAAATCAGCTCCAAGAAAAACTCTCTCGGTGCTTCAGAGCTCCGCCATTACTGGAGAACGAAGCGCTGTATCTGACACGAAATCCCACATTAATCAGTGCTACTCCAAATGCCAATCTTCTCCAAGACTTTCTCATCCTCAACACTCTGGTAATCTTTTTACCAATCAAAAAGGCACTCTGGAGCACAGCCCTGTTCTCCTCCTGGGATTGGCAACAAGCTTTTTTTTTTTTGACCACAGTGCACCAGCTCTGATTTTGTCAAAGGCCAAGACGTCAGAGAAGAAATCTCCCAGCTTGCGGTTCAGTCGCAAATTAGTTAATTTTTTTTAGGGAACGTAATTGGCTGTGGAAAATCGTGACTCACAAACAACATGCTCCTCTCAAAGGACAAAAACAATCTCCACTTTTCTTCCATTACCTCCTCATTCATGAAAAATTAAGTGTTGAAAATTATATATAAACATAAGTGGCCTTTCTCATGCATAAATTATGATGACATTTAAGTGGTACGATAACTGAAGGGCCTCCACCCATCACCAGGAGCTCCTGTGAAGAGCACTCAGCTGTAATGATGGGCTTTCTGTGGCAAGAACATCAGAAACGGAGCAGCGTGTCTGTTTTCTACGATGTGTTCATATCCTCCATCACGACAGGCTGCACTCTAAGTGGGCTCAAACCAAGACTTTCACATATATCTTCCCTTCAGCTAAGATAGAAAACAGCCTGTCTGCCGGCACATTCTCCGCTATTGATTTCTACACGTTCCATCACAGCTCATTCTTCAGCGCACAGCTTGTTGGAGAATGAAGTGAAAACATGCCGATGTCACTTGAGCCTGACAATGACCTTCTGGTGGTTGGAAAAAATCTGGCACTTTTCAGGAGAAGGTCAAAAGTAAAGCTGAATACAGTAGGATGACGTTACTTTGGGTTTAAAAAGCAGCTGGAATCTGCAGCGTTGGCAGGATGGCTGTTTGTCATTGACCCGAATGGGGCTGCAGGCATTACTTTGGGCAGCGTCACTGTATCCGAATGGATTTATGAGGTTTAAATAGAGGGGAAGGAGTTGAGCACAACAGTAAGATGATAACTATATCAAATCAGCTAATTCTTTGACAAAAGAGAACTCTTTATGCACATATTCAAATTCTGCTAAAAGCTATTCCTGAATTACTTATGCTGTTTTATACAAATATCCCATTTTCTTTGCATGCCTATATAAACTATACTATGAATGAATGAATGAATGAATCAATCAATGAATCAATCAATGAATCAATCAATCAATCAATCCTATCTTTTTTCATCTTATTTTCTCACCAACTAAAAGCATAACCCATTTTGTTTGTCTGATTACTAGAGTACTAACCTGACAGGAGCTGTGGTGGGCACTTTGGGCAGGTTGATGGTGAGTTTGCCATTGCTGGTCTGGTCTGCTGTGTACAGGACAGGTTTAGTTTTGAACAGGTCAGGTGCGGTATGCATGCCTATATAAACTATACTACGAATGAATGAATGAATGAATGAATCAATGAATCAATCAATGAATCAATCCTATCTTTTTTCATCTTATTTTCTCACCAACTAAAAGCATAACCCATTTTGTTTGTCTGATTACTAGAGTACTAACCTGACAGGAGCTGTGGTGGGCACTTTGGGCAGGTTGATGGTGAGTTTGCCATTGCTGGTCTGGTCTGCTGTGTACAGGACAGGTTTAGTTTTGAACAGGTCAGGTGCGGTACGAATAGAGACCTGCTGCTGCAGGCCACCAGCACTGTTTCCCCGGCTCATCAGCACGAAGGAATAATTAGTGTCTGGCTGCAGTCGTGTGATCAGCTTCCTCTTGAGGTTGCCCTGGACTTCCACACTCTGCTGGTTATAGAGGATCTGCAGGAGGGAGAGGTTCAATTTCACTCAGTTGCACAGCTCACTAAATCTAATTTTTATTTAGTTTAATTTAAACAAAGAACTTGATTGCATAAACAGCCTTTTCCCCACGCAGCTGCTTTTAGCGATGGAAACCGTGTGCTGTTTTCTGGGCTTGGCCCATCAGGACATTACTGTTATGGTTTTATACCAGTAGCTGACATGCAGAGATGCCACACAGACAGTCTGTCAAGTTCACTGTAGGCCAGAGACCGTTCTGACAGACTTTCCACACTGTTTCTGCATACTGACCAATACTGTGACTTGCAATTTTGCTAAACCACATGTGAATTTACAGAATCAGCACTTAAAACCTAATAGGTAAGATTACATTCACATCTGTCACAGTCTAATCATTTTGTATGGGATTTAGACAATTATACAGCTAACTCCCAAGTGCAAGCCTATAAAAAGGGTATAAAAACAAACAAATGCTTGTGAAGAATATATTTTAATACAAGGAACTTTTTGTCTATGTTCGTTAATGGGGTCTTACCTTAAAAGGCACTTGGGATTTGTAATTTTCTGGCACCTCCCAGGTGAGAAGGACAGAGGTTTTCATCACAGCTTTGACACCAAAACTTGTGGCAAATGCTATTGGACAGAGAACAGGGATTTCATGAGCATATATATAGAGCATAGGGTTTGAATTACGTATAAGGTAACATTTAAAACAACACTGATCTCTTGTTGTGTGAAATTACTGACACTGCAATAAAGTGCTTATAATATCTTGTACTTACATAATTTTTAATAAAGAAAGAAATACAGCCCCGTCTGAATACTGCCTATAAAAGCTGTTCTGTACAATGGAAAATCAGCTTATTTGTTGAGAAAAATATGAAGAAATAGTGCTATAATAAAATAGTGCTATACCTCCTCCGACAGGAAGCTTCAAACTTATTTTTTAAAACGTATTAGTTTTATTTTAGTATTATTTATATATTATTATAGTATTTATTAATATTTTGAATGATCTGTTTTATTTTTATATTTTATAGTTTTCTTTTTCATTGTAGTTTGTCTTTTTTCTAAATATTTCAATATAATAATTTTTTAACTTTAATAAAGTTTTTGTTTGAGTAAATATAGTACTTCAACTTATTTCAGGTAGTTGCCAAAGCAACATTTCTAAATTTTTCAAAAAAATTTCAATCATTTTTTTATCTAATATTTATATTTAATTTTATTTAAGCTTTATTTTAATTATCGAAAACTATTTTTAATAACTTTAGTTTTTAGCATTACGTTCTTTCAGTTCAGTTCTTTTCAGAAGTTGAATGTTAACGTGAATGTTAAGTAAAAAAAAACAAAGGCAGGATTTTTCCATTTGCCTTAAAAACCACCCAATGTGAAGATAACTGGACTTTTTCATAGTGCACATTCATCACAGTGTTAGCATGACAAAATTAACTACGTTATGTCAACCGTGTGTTATTGCAGAAAAATAATAACATTTGTTGGTTATCTGGTGATTTTGTTTGTGAACAACAGTGGACAGTGGATTTCAAATGTGTTAAGACAGAAATTAACATGTTCCGGTGTTATTTTTTGGACCCAATCTTTCAAGCAACATGAACAGGTGTGTAGTATGTGGGCCTTCATGCACCGTATACACTATATCATTAAATAAAGTGTATAAGGTGCATTATACTGTAATTATGTTACAGTGCATTGCAATTATCTGTGGATTGACACAGTAATAAATTACACTTCAGAGCATTTCTGCATCTGTTTAAGAGATTTAACGTAAGCCATGCAGTCTAAACACAAACCCGGTGATGTAGACATGGTCCTGCTCTGGATACTAGGACTTATGGGACCCCCTCCCTTGCTGGTGAAGGCTTGCACACGGATATCATAGGTGGTGTCTGGCCGAAGCCCCTGGATGGTCATCTGAGTGTCAGATGTGCGATTGGTGCCGTTCTGTATGTTGTTGATGTCACGGTACATCACTAGATATTGTGTGATCCGGCCGTTGCGTTCAGAGAGGGCCGGGGGGTCCCAGGCAAGGCGGGTGGTGGAGGTGGTCAGGCCCACGACACGTAGGTTGAGGGGAAACCCACTTGGCACGTCCTCCGGTGTGCTGATCTCTTTTACATACTCCTCTCCAGCTCCCGCCCGGTTTCTGGCACTCAGCTGGAAGGTGTAGGTGGCGCCCTTGTGCAGTTCTGTGGCGGTGTGGTGGTTGTCGTTGCGTGCGAACTCACGGACTTCATAGTTTTCATCCTCCACACGCTTGTACCGTAGTCGGTAGCCAATCAGCTCACCCACCATGTCCTTAGGAGGCTGCCACTGGATGAGGGCCGTGTTGCCAATGGTGGTGCTGATGATCATGGTGGGTTTCCCAGGCACTGCGGGGGCAGAGTGAGAATATGAAAAGGCATTGTTAAAAAGAGCATTATTTACACGACCACTAACACCACATGCCACCATAAATAACCTGCCTTAAAAGTGTGTTTCCTCTTTTATTTGATCTGGACTGTCTAAAACATCCTCTTATTCTGGCATTACAGACCACCTATTTATGGCAAGTAGTCTTCATCAAAGAATTCTGAAAATCATCAAATAATTCTGAAAAAAAAAAAGCTTTATGGTTTCTACAATAATATTATCTGCTTGATAATAAGTATTATGTAAATATTAAGCACAACTATTTTTCAACATTGCTAATATGAAATGTTGCTTGATCAGCAAATCAGCATATTAGAATGATTCTGAAGGATCATGTGACACTGAATACTGGTGTAATGGCTGCTGAAAATTCACAGGAATAAACTGATATATTACAATACACAAAATCTACCACAAACTTTTAATGACGTATAACTACAATGACTTATAAATGTTCTTTCATACTGACCTTAAAGGGGTCCTATTATGCTCTTTTACAAAGTCTTGATTTTGTTTTGGGGGTGTACTAGAACAGGCTCTCATACTAGGTTGTTCGAAAAACACATTATTTTTTCACATATTTTACATTATTACAACACCTCTCTCCCCAGTCTGGCATGAACGGCTGGATTAGTTCCTGTACCAAATGAAGGCCCGCCTTCTGAAATACGAAATGTGCTGTGATTGGTTAGCTGGGCCAGTGTGTGTTGTGATTGGCACCACTCGGCGCCTGGTCGGGAAATATCATGCCCCTTACCATAGCCGCCTGCAAGCTTCAGTGTAAATATTGCGTCAAAATCAAATCAATTTGAGCGCGATTTAAACCCGGATGATTGTAGCCACTCTAAGTTCGTCTGCCTTGGGAAAGCTAGCGTGTCTACGACATAGTGATAACACTCGTTGCCTTCTCTAGTGCAGCTCAACCAGGTCTCGTCCTATTCGTCGATATTTGTGATATCACAAATCCCGGAAAATATGCGTTGTAGTCCAAACAAGTCGTTTGTTGTAGTTTTTGAAAAGTGATTTCAGTTAAATAAAATATCTCCTTTTGAAGTGGACTTTGAGCTTTGTAACTTTGCAGATCTTTTTTATGCTCAAACAGCAACATTACAGACTAACTAAAGTTGAAAAAGTGAAAAAGCATAATAGCACCCCTTTAAATCTATATTTATAATGTTTAATAATAATAAAAAGTGAAGACCCTTCCATCTATTTTATCCTTTGAGTGAAGAAATGTCTTGGAAAAGCTGCTTTTGATTAAATGTCACCAGCCATTCGACAATGAATTGTCACTGAAAACCTTGATAAACGCATTCATATTTTAAAATTTCATCTGTAATGTGATGTATTTGTAGGTAAATCAGGACATTCAGTAGAATATAGCATTTTGTGCGACCAGTTGAGAAGAAAAGATACACCAGATGTCAAGCAAGATTTAAAATAGTTTTTCTTAGGAACAATGTACAATGAATCAATAAATCAATGAATAAGACCAGAAACATGCATTAGAAAATAAACAGGGTGAATTCAGAATGTGAATTAAAAGCGAATTCCTACCTGCTCCGGTGGTGGTGATGACTTTGGCTTTGCTGCGTGCCCCATCACCCTTGGTTGTGTATGCTGCCACGGTAACGGAGTAAGAGGTCTCAGAGTGAAGTCCAGTGATCACAGCCTCCTGTGAAACAGAAACAGCATGATCCCTAAGATGCCAAGACAGCTTTATCTAGAGACGCCCTCATGCCATCCCCACTGGCAGACACTGATCATAAACCCTCCAATAAACCACACACACCCCAATGCTTAACCATTTCCAACCTCCCTTTTAAAACCGTATTTATGACATATTTTTTATTTCATTTTGCACATTCAAACAAGAACTCTGAAAGGCTTCGAAAAGCTCTATAGAAGCTCTTCCAAGCCACAAAGAGAAGAACCAAAGCTGCCCAACCATGGGTGTCAATGTTCTTGCTTTACACTAGTGACAGCAAATTATTTTTTAACAAGCCAGCTGAAAAACTGTCAGTAATTAGTTTGTAATTATATATTTGGTCACACTTTATATTAGGTGGCCTTAACTACTATGTACTTGCATCAAAAAATAAGTACAATGTACTTATTGTGGTCATATTGTATTGCAAAACACTTTTGCTGCTATTGAGGTGGGATACGGGTAAGGTTAGGCACAGGTTTGGTGGTATGGGTAGGTTTAAGGGCGGGTTAAGGTGTAAGGGATGGGTCAACAGTGTAATTACAAATGTAAGTACATAAATTAATTACAGATGTAATTACATGCAGGTATTTTAAAAATATAAGTACAATGTAAAAACATGTATGTAAACAATAAGTGCATTGTACCAAATGATTAATTTAAATGTAAGTACACAGTAGTTAAGGCCACCTAATATAACATGGGACCATATATTTTTCATTTTTTGAAAACCTTCAAAGATTTTTGTTGGTCAAATTAGTTTGCAAACTACTGTAAATAATAACTGGTGTATAGAAGAGCAATGACATATCTGGTTGACAGCAACAGATAACCTGTGTGAGCATTTGAACAAACGCACAAACCAAAGGAAAAAAAGAGCCAAACATAGCACACGCAAGCACCTGTAGGAACACGAACACACACACACGCA
>NW_015539862.1:405945-418240 GCF_001515605.1 Sinocyclocheilus anshuiensis
CACGCACACACACACACACACACACACACACACACACACACACACACACACACACACACACACAGTCTTCATTAGGGTTAAAACACAATATTTTCATGACTTTTCCCAAAGATAGTCTATACAGTAATAATACATTTGCTCTAATGATTCAGCATCCACACAGTGAGAATAAATTTGGCTTTCAGCAATCAAACAGTTCTCCAAATTCACTTTCAAATCGGCACAAACAAAGAAATGCAGCAGAGCTAAATTAATTCAATTATAAAAATTAACCTACTAAAACTGTGCTTCATTAATCCAGTTACTCAACCCCTTTCAACATGAATAAGCTATATGAATATAAAACTAATTTGACTGAAGAAATGTCTTATGAGGAATAATGTCTGTAAAGCCTAGTTACTCAGGCAATCTCTTCTTAGTGTACTTGCAGGGTTACCTGCACATGATGTGCTGAAAATCCTCACACACACATGGAAAGAAATCAAACTCGCACAAAAATGAAAGCATACGGGTTCAACCGCATTCAAACACACACATGGAAATAAACCAAGCACATGTTCAACCGCCACACACTTATAAAAATACCAGGCTCCTATATTACACATGCCCACACATCCTCTGGTAAATTAAATTCCTGAAAATGGCATTTTAAAAGCTTCTCGTTAGCCTTTTTAGCATGTCTTAACTGTGTTTCTTCTATAATTAAGCTTTTAATTATATTAATACTTATACCAATATGTGCCCACTGTTTCACAATTTTCTTTTTTAAAATGGAGATTGCTTGGTTTGGTTTGCAGTCCCACTGAAACCCTAAAGAGAGGGAACACGGGATAAAATGCAAATGACTGGAAAAATTTAAACGACCTTTTAAATTTGAGCGTTTATTCATTACTTTAATCACACAAAATTACTTTTTAAAGGCAAAGCAATTGCATTTTCGTCTCTCATTTTCTCCATCTTAAGTAGTGCTCTTTTATCAGTTTTTCGAGCAAAGGGAACAGCTTGCACTCCCAGAGAACAGAAATTTAACCAAGTAGGAAGAGGTTAAAACAATTCTGTGAGTACACTAGGGCACGTTCACTTTTAGCAGCAATTTATTATAAATTAAGCATTGTGCTCTCAAAGCTCTACTGACAAAAAATAGTTTTCAGTTAACTTGGCATTATTGCATTTGATTTTTTTCTCATCAGAATTGCAAGATATAAACTCAAGACAAGACAAGTTTATAACACAGATGTGAGAAAAAAGTCAGAATTGTAAGATAGACTTTTTTCGTCACCCAAACGACAGTTAATAACTCACTATTCATGTTCAAGCTAAATTTGATTCTCCGGAAATCTCTTTTGCTAATGGAACAAGGTAAGAATATTGGCGTGGCATCTGTGGGGTTAATAGGTGTATGTTTCCTCTGTACACTGAGTCACACTTCATTAGTGAGCTAGCAGCTGACGCCAGCCTTCAAAATGGCTGATTGCTAGAATAAATAACAGAGGTGCACAGATGTCACACGCTGACACCAGTGTGTCTCTCTGCTGTCAAGCCATAATCAATATCATCAGTGAAAAGAGCAGCACAGTCCCATTACGTGTTGCTGGTACCTCTGAATAGAGCCTGAGGTGAAAGAAATTAATTTAGGTTCTCACCTTTGATTAAAAAAGAGGATCTAAAAATGGCTTAAACTTAGGTAGGGCAATGTCTATAGTACCATATTAAACTGTAAAATTACTGTAAAAAGCATAATTTACAGTTCAGATACAAGTTTTCACAAAAACAAAATGTTTTATAAAATGATAAACTTTACATTTCAGCCTTTAAACCATTTTTAAGAAAATTGATGAGTCAAAAGTATTAATTATTATATTAATTTAAACAATTATTATAAATAAATTATTATATCAATTAAATAAATTAGGGGTGTGCGATATTGACAAAAAATTATATCTCGATAATTTTCTGGGATTTTATCGATAACGATAATTAGACAATATTTTGCTATAGAGTGTGTTAGTGTGCTGATATCTTTTCTCTAATTGTGCTGACAGCTGAATCCTGAATTTTTTGATATTCTTCATATTCTGTGTGGTCAGTTCACAGCAGTGATGTAAATTAATCCTTTCCAACAAGTTTTATGGGCATTTTTACCATTAAGCCATTTTTTCTAAAAGTGTGCATCATCTTTTGAGTCACATTCTTGCATTTGGGCTGTTACCAAGCTGACTTTTGGAGAAAAAACGGCACTCTTCGTGTGATATTAACTATATTAAATTATATAAATATATAGATTTTCTGCCCCATATCTTGAACTATGTGATAATTCTAAATGCATTTTAATAGACTGAGTAATGCAGTGAAAGAACGCACTATAAATTGGGCACACGCACTAGTCTAACCTGCTAGACTTCATCATGTAATGTATGCGCGCATTCTATAGGTGTTTTGTTTGCTTTTCGCGATATTCTCGATAATATCAAATCGCACATCCTTAAAACAACAATTACCTGCCAGCAGGTGGAGCGTTTGGTAGAAATATAACTGTTTCCCCAGTAACAGCAGAACACGGACTTTGAACGTGCAGCGCTCGTGTTTATTCAATGAAATCATAGCCTTTTGAAGTTTACATTCAGCTATATCGCAATTCTGGTCTTTCCGTCCCCAAATTTAAGACCTCTTGAAATCATAATTAAGACTTTCTTGTACAATTTAAGACTTTTTAAGGCCTTAAATTTGATACAACTAAATTTAAGACTTTTTAAAACTTTTTTAAGACCCGCGGAAACCCTGTTTAATATAGTGATGTAACTACTGTCTACTACTATAAATAATTGCAAAGTGCAGACCAATTATCCACTGAACAGAGCGGTGTAAATGTAGAAGTGGGCATGAACCACTGCAATGCACAGAACAGATCCTGAAGAGTACTGGGCAAGTCAAAAAACCTTTGCAACAGTGTGAAAGGAGTGTTGCAATGCATTTCAGTTAAAGCTAATCTAATCTGAAATAATAATGTACTTCTGAAGATATATAAATTAAGCAATACATGTGTTTGAGATACAGTTAAGTATGCCATTTTATTTGTATTATTTTCCTAACCATTATATTCTGACAGCTATGACTGATTGGATCAGCCATTAATCTGGGTGGATCAGTCTCATCCTGGCCCTAATTTCAACCAAAATACCATAATTACAACTGTAATACCGCAATAAACGAATCTGGCACCTTCTTCAAACAGTGTAAAAAGAAAGTAACCAGTCTGCTTTGATGGTTGTACCTAAAACACATCTGGAAAAAAGTGAATATGTGTTTTGTCACTGTGATCCCAAGATGTGGAAGTGATAACCTGACAATTTACAAGCAGATTATTCAATTAGCACTTTTAAACAGTATCTCAAGGACTCAGCATTAGGCAATTTAATTATCTCCTGTAATATAGGCTTTGCATTTGATGTATTTTTTATTTATATTACCTTATTATTATTATTATTATTAATATCTTGCATTTTACTTTTTACATCTCATACTTGTTATTTCTATGTACTCTCGTTTTTCTTAAACAGACAGTTTTTATTATCTTTTATCTCCTTCATATTATCCTTCAATAGTTTGGGGTAGGTACGATTTTTGAAAGAAGTCCTATATGCTCACCAAGGCTTCATTTACAGTAAAAACAATAATAATGTGAAATACTATTACAATTTAAAATAACCATTTATAATTATATTTTAAAATGTAATTTATTCCTGTGATGGCAAAGTCTTCAGTGTCACATGATCCTTTACCATGGTCAATTTTCGCAAGGGCAGTTTAACCCCTAACTACAACCAACATAGAGACAGTAACTTTGGAGGACAACCTCAATTTGTACACAAATTCATGCACGACTAACTAGAGACCTCAGTGACAGCTCAGGGTCACCAGGGCAGGTGTGAATCCTCGTTTTGTATGAATCTGAGATTCCAGAAATCCAGTTCGCTGACAGGCTGCCAGACAGCCCTGGATCATGGGAGAGGGAAAAGAGAGTGATTTGGTGGGAGCAAGCGATTGGCTCACGCTGAATGTTTTCCAGGCAGGTGGCAGCATGCAGTGGCAGCAGAGCAGGTGCTGTCGCTAACAGCAGGGCTCCAGAGAGACGGCAGCCAGTCTGCTGGCACAGAGATGGGCAGACTGAGAAATGGGGTCAGGCTTCACTGGGAGGAAAACGACACTGGTAACTGAAGTGAGCCCATTTCTTTGGCTCTTTTTTAATGCTCCAAATCTAGGCAGTAAGAGGATTTACTAGCGCAACGCAAGCCAGGGCCCGGACTGTAGTGGGCTGTCACGCAACTATAAGAATCTGTTGAGGAAACTCTGGAATAACAAGACACACACACATACACACACACACACACACACAAAGGCATGCTCACAGACAACACACACCTACACACACAAAGAGCTGTAGTGTTGAAAGCCGACTGTTTTCTGCAGCTTTCTCTTTCCAGCCAAGCTTCACTGGTTTTCAACACTCACAGCACATATAACCCTGAACCCATCCCGCAGGTAACATCATTCAGCGGTTTTCTTCCCCAACCCCTTCAGTCATCACCCAGGGGCCAAGCAGACTGTAACTTCTCCATTAATATCCCCTTCCATGCTTCCATGTGCTAAAAAAAAAAAAAGTATAAATAAATAAATAAAAAAAATAAAAAAAGAAGAAAATTAAGAGAAAAAACTTAAATGTATTTAATTCTAATTGAATAATAAAAAAAATCTGACCAGTTTGTGGTGACTACTTAAACGCAGTGAATATTATTTTTGTGTACATAATGTGGTTTATTAATGAGCTAATGTGGTTTATGGCATGATTTCTGGAATACTTACATCCGATTGGTCAGACATTTCGCGGTAAAATATTATAGTATAATGACTGATAAACTGTATAATTGACCATTGTTTCTGACAAAAGATTTGTTCTCACATAACTCAAATGTTTTATATGTTTTTTTTTTTTTTTGGTAAGGAGTAGTGTAATAAATGGAATAATGTAGTTAACTGAATAAAATAATACATTTGAAAAATGGGTGTATTTTCCAATAATGACCAGCTAAATGTAAGTCCTTACATAGTGTATAATGTAACATAGAAATAATGTAATTGCTAAAACAGTCGTAAAATTCAATGAGACATGGTTATCAAAATACTTCACAATGGCAACACTGGGATTTTTTTATTATTATTTTTTTTTAAATAAATGAATACTATTATTCTACAAGGATGAATCAAGTTGATCAAGAGTGACAGTAGACATTAATATTCTTATTTTAAAAAAATTGTATTTCACATAAAGGTTGTCCTTTTAAATGCTCTATTGATCAAAGAATCCACAAAATGTTTGTGTGATTATAATAACCTCAAATCAAATGAGTGAGGTTTTATCATTCAGATAATGTTAAACTTGCTGGTTTTTCATGAAATTTTCAACAGTAGTGCTCTAGTAGTGATGGTCTGTTCCATATTTTTTTGTAAGTGCGCATGTGATTGTGTGTGTGTGTGTGTGTGTGAGTGAATAACGGGTACTTGCTATGCCAGAAGTCATTAGTGCAGTCATTACACTGTCAGTGAAATGTGCTTTCAGGGGCCAGACCTTTAGAGCATGCGGCATCATTACCATTAGTAAATACAGTGCATTAGTGGGTGACCTTCAGTATAATGCTGAAAATGCTGCAATTTATTCTGGTCTTTTGTGTGTGTGTGTGTGTGTGTGTGTGTGTGTGTGTGAGAGAAAAAGTTTGTTTTTCAAAACAAAAAAACAAAACAAAATTTGTTTGCCACAATGCTCAAAGATGCTAAAAAAAATCAGCTTTCATGCTGAATGTGTATTTTTTACCCCATTTCCCCCTTTTCAACAAGCAGCTTGGTCCAAATTCATATTAAGCACACAGTAGGGGTTCAATCAAACTGTTAATCCCTCCTTATAGGAAGAAACAAAGGAGAACTGTTAGTTTCAAACGAAGAAAAGCCAAGCGAGAGGAGAAAAAGCGACAGATGAACACACAAACACAGAGCATCCCGCAGGCCCAAAGCCGCAAACCACCCGCTCACACTTGAGTTACTCACATATTCCGTGGACTCTTCAATTTTCCACTGATGGAAAACATGACAGAAGAGAGGTAGAAAATGAATCAGAGATGGCACTACTGGGGAGAAAAAAAAGCATCGCTACCTTTTTTTTCTCTCATCTACAGATGAACACCTAGCGTTAACAGTGACATGCTATAGAGACAGAGGAGAAGGGTGGAGGAGGAGAGATGACAATATTTCACATTCAACACAGTGCTGAATAATGTCAGGTAAAAGGAGCAGCGGTATACTGCTAACAAATGCAAGGTGCTTCATTCCATCACTCTGTGGGAGAAAGAAATGACAACTATTGCACCACTTACACCTGGTGCAAGAACGTTTTAGTCTCAGCATGGTTGTAAACATTGCAATGCACAAATACTTACCTGGGCTGCATTCATAATAAACCTGACAAGTGAACTCCAAAAGACATACATAAATATTGTACAATGCAAAACATTTATCACAAATGCACTGCCTGGTTACGTGTATATAATTTAAGAAAATTTGTAACAGTTTTATGAAAGGTACCATATCAGTTATTGGCTGGTACTATTTCTCAGTATGGACTGATATTGTATATTCAATTATGCAGCTCATTGAATCTATTCTTCATCTATTTTCACATTATAATTATTATATTACATTATATATTGCATTATAATGTTGTGATGCCTAAATTCACATTTAAAATGAGTTTTAATTTGTAATTGTTTTTCATTTATTTAGACAAATTAGGATTGAGATTTGATATTTGCAAGTTCTTGGCCATAACACAAAAATTATCTTATCAATATTGACCAGATTTTTAATATTGTGCATGGCTAATTTTACCACATTGACACATTTGCACAAAAACAAACAATTACATTTACAGATTTTTTTTTTTTTTGCCCCTGCTGGTGGACACTGGTATAACTGGCATTGTGCTGTCGGTGTATTCTGACAGGACAACCAACATTTCTAAAACATTTTTAATTTAAATACAACATTTATATATAAAAACCATTTTTTGTAACTGTAAGTGAAACTCATCGGGATTGAAAGCCTATCTCTTGGTGCGAATCTCCTGGTGGTGTAGAGCATGAAATCCCATTACCCCCATCGCATTGCCAGCTTGGTGACATCAAACTTTACTGACACTGAGCACCCAGAACCACTGCTTTTTCTTACCCACCCTCAACAAAAGGCGCTCACATATGCATCAAATCTTCCCTGGACCGAGAATCCAGCATGGAGCCAACTCAACCGGAGTTGATACAGTATTCCTTTTCGGGAAGAAAGAGGAAATTGCTCTTTTCTAACCGAGAATCTGCAAAGTGCAGTGAAGCACGTCACAATGTCAGTCCGTGGACCCCCACACTGTAATTTTCTATATTAGATCATTCTGCAAACATTCATCCATATCCTATAATTGCTTCTCATGATGGAGTTGATGTAGATCTGTGTGTATATTGCATAACAGTACCATTAGCAGACTAGATGGATGCCAATATTTCAGTCTGTTTCCCTAACACACTGCTTCCCACACACAGACCTCATGCGGCCAATCCTATAGGATAATGCCTGGCATGTGTGGTGCTTTGTTAGCCTGTCGGCTGCTCAGAGGTGGGAGCCTCATGGACGGTTTTAAAAGCCCCTGACAGCACAAGAGAAACCAGCAGCTTTGCCCAGAGCATGCCCTCCTAAAAGTCCAGTAACAATGATTTTATCCAGGGCATGGCTGCCTGGAGGCCCAACCGCCCGTCATTACCTTTCACGGTGAGGAGCTGAAGACATGCTGATAAGTTGAGTGGAAAGCGTAGAGGCTGAAACATTGATCAGATATAATGGGCCGGAGAGCACTTCTAACCCTTCAGGCCTGCACTTAAGAGTTGTACTTCAATCATTTAGTCATCGCTGTTTCACTGCGTTCACTTCCTTCTCAAATGGACTACTCTTAAACCGCTGCTTTTAACTGTCCTATTAATTGTGCACATTACTGCAGTGTGGACACGAACATGGACTTAGCACATACACAACCGGCATCCAAAGCCAGCACCGTTCTTTTAGGCCGATCTACACTCAATCTTCAACAAAACCCACAGCAGCACCGACACAAGAATCATGCAGTTAAATAAACACAAACAATCTCTTGAAACTCAAGTTAATGAGACAGTTTTTCTGCTTATCTGCTTTCTTAATGGGTTGTTGTTTTCCACATGGCACTTTAGTCCCGGTTAAACATACCGGCATTTGCTTTCACAAAATTATCTCCTCAGAATCATTCTCTTTGAATGCAAGATGAATGAATCAGCCTAGTTTATTAAAAGGCTTCAGAGAGCAGAAAAAAAGGTCAGAACTGATAGGAATCTTCAGCTGGAGCCAAATGCTGCAATTTTCGGAGAGGATATTAAAATAGTAATGGAAGTCTGTGTTTGTCAGATAGAGGCTGATGGAGAACAAGAGATGAAAGGGAAATATGGTGCTGATATTAATCAGGGGAAATAAAGGGTTCTCCTCTCTCTCCTTCATCTGGCACTGGGGCCACCGAGGCCATTGTGATTCCTTCAGAGTTGGTGCTGTTTCACAACCCCAATTAAAAACACCTGAACCAACTAATCAAGGTCTTTAGGCATACTAGAATCTTCCAGGCAAGTTGGAGCTGAACTAGGACACTGGCCCTCAAAAAGCAGCTTTAGATACCCCTGATCTACTGGCAGGATGGTCGTAGTTTATGTATTCAATGTAATTGGGTTCGAACCTTCTATGTTTTTGGTACCAGCTCTTGTCCTTGACTACTAAAAGCCGCACCACCCACAGCTTGATCTCTCACTACGTCTGTCATTTGCTCGTTCCCTCTTCCATCCTACACCCACAACTAATGCAACAAGATCCTAACCAAACAGCACAGAAGAGTGACAGCTGTAATTGAAGGGGACTCTCATGCAGATTTATTGGAGATTCTTCATGGAAAGGTTGACAGGCTTCTCCAACGGCCACTTGCTCGGCTCTCGTGGCACACTGGAATGGATCAATTAACTCAATCTCTCAGTTAAATTTAGACTCAGAATGAAAGTGGTGTGTGGGTTCCCAGTCTGGCCTTTTTTGAAAAGAAAATGTGTTTATCCCACCCACGGACAAACAAGTACTCGCTGGTTTCCTGGCTTTTCAGCTGAGGCCAGGGAGCCAGATGTAAGAGAGACTTCTCATGTTGCTCTGAGTGAGACAAATGGTGGGTTCAAATTGTGACACCGTCTCATTACACACTTAAATTTAAAGTGAAATCAATCTTATAAGTATTTACTGTTTTTAATACATGTTCTAATTGTGTATGGTATATCAGTGCACACTACCTTTAATGAAAATGTTGGCTATTATTAAATGCTAATCAACAGCCAAACATTTTAGGGTTCTTTTGTAGGTAATGCAGCCTTAATAAAAACTTGCCTTTATAAAACCATGTAGACTGAATTTATCCATTACATTTTTTTTTCTTTTTTCTTTTTTTGACCTTGTAGTTTTTAATCAAAATATCATAACTCGATCTTCCGTTGAAACAACTTCTCTCTGGTGACGTTTGCCGGACTTCGCCAATCATTTAGTCCACTTATACCCCTCTTAACAATCGACTGCAAGCTCGCATTTAGATTGCATTGCCTCCATCCATTCAACAACCAATGGGTATACCAAGTCCCCGCCCCAGATCTAATTCTTTTCAATCATTTTTTCACTTGGTTGTACGTCACAATATGGGAGAACCTCCATTTTTTTGTGAGTTTAAGAGTTATAGTTAACAGCAATAGTTCATGTAATAAAAATAAATGGCAACAACAAAAAATAGGATAATTAAAAAAACTTACTGTTGGGATACTTGAGGGAGACGCATGAGTATCCTCAAAAATAAAATGAAAACAAGTGAAATGGATGAAGGAAAACAAATTAAACAATGAAACAAGACAAATGAACGTTGTCGTTGTGTAGGTAGCTAGTCAGTTTGTAACTCATGTGTTAATGTTTGTAGCTTAGCAATTAGGATTTGGATCGGTTCAGTAATGCATACTAAGAGCAAATAAAAAACATTACAGATGCTTCTGCTCTCCTCAGAGATGTTTTAGGAGCCCATCCATGCAGAAGCTCTTGCTCTTAGAGCCAGAGTGTCTCTGAAGGTGGTAGAGAAACATCACATATTAAAAATGAACAACTGGCAACCCCCAGAAGAACAGAAATGGATGTCTTGAGAAATCTGGATCTTTTTGTCAAGACAAAAAGCACTACAAGCCATTTATCAAAGTAACTCTGCAACCACCCTGCCAAACCATTAGTGTTACACAATACACAATGGATTTTCATCACTTCTCCGACATGTTTTCTACCTTCTTCACTAGCTCTCCCTGGCCAATTACATCCCAGAGAGCAAAGCAACAACACATTCTATTTCTTTTCTGAGTAAGGGCGAAAGAATTAAGAAAGATGTAGACATAAACGTAACCAGAGTCTTATGATACATCTTCAATGTCTCAGAGAAAATTGAGACAAAAGGTGAAAATAAACAGGCCTGTATGGATCATTGTGTCTCAGCAAGTCTTTTCATGTTTTTTTTTTTCTATGACAATGACAGTGAATGAGTCACGTCCTGGGACAAACCATCGCAGTTCGTGGTAATTGACTCAACAATGCTTCAGATGTCATGGCGTATGAAGGGAATGTTGTTTGCCAAAAAGCGAGAGGCAAGTGCAGGTGCCCTTGGGTTGTGAGAGCAAAGAGGTCAACAGCAGTTCACCTGACAGATACTGTAAACAAAACCTGTCTATTGTTTTTTTTTATTTGTTACCGATGGAAAAGTAGATGAAAAAAACTACAACAAATGTGTCTCGTATGCTGTCAAAAACATTTAGAACCGCTGACCTTGTGACATTAAACAAAGTTTACAAGTTATGACTTGTGGAGGTGTTATGGAC
The DNA here is from genome assembly GCF_001515605.1 of Sinocyclocheilus anshuiensis. Lineage (NCBI taxonomy): Eukaryota > Metazoa > Chordata > Actinopteri > Cypriniformes > Cyprinidae > Sinocyclocheilus > Sinocyclocheilus anshuiensis. The sequence continues at coordinate 416,985 of NW_015539862.1, forward strand.
TAGAGGCACTGAACAGACAAAACATCAACTGCACCAAAAATCCAGAGTGGCGAAGGTCACAAAGACCACTTTAAGCTCTGAGCAAGGGATTTTATAGAATATATCATTTAGAGATGCACTGATATACGCCCCTGAACACGCCCCTTACCATGCATCATCATCGGAACAACTCATGTCTGTCCATCAATCAAAAGAGTGATAGCAATAACCAATATAGTACCAATATATGCATCCCTAATAAAATTAGCTGGAATCAATTAATGGCAGAAAATAAAACTTGCCAGTTCTAGGAGGTGGATTGAGCGCTTACGCGTAAGGTAGTACATTTGTATTTTACATGCACTCCTTCACTTGGGTATGTACTTATGCAAATGAGAAATAATCTTCTCGATACACGAGAAAACCCCCATTACCTGCTCATTTACTAAAAACCATTAAAGCCCACAGTGGTCCATAAACGTCTCTTGTTACAGTCTTTTTTATTTTTCTAGCTCAGTGAGAGGAAATGCTTACACATGTAAATGAGAAACTCTTGTTTGGGGCAGGGAAAGTGCAGCAAAACACATGTCTACACAAGTTAATTCTCAGCTAACAATTCAAGAGCAGAAGCATTTAAATGCCCCCAATCAAATTCTCTCTATTCCCGAAAAGTGTCTACTTTAAGAAATTAATGGATATCTAAATCCCTCCTAAGGATTACTATCTTTATTCCATCTCAGTGCACCCATGTTTCTTCAGGCAGTTTTAAATCTCCTTATATCAATGCATCATGAGCGAAATGGGGGAAAAAAAAAAAAAACAGTAACAAGGCAGTGCATATGTATTAATGTTAGGATTTACAAAGAGCTGAATTCTTGAAAGGCCACCAACATTGTGTGCCTATGAAATATTTAACAATTCAGATAACATTGAAGACTCAGAAAAAGTGTTTATGTAGACATGTAGACATGTATCCTGCAAATTCATAAGACAGACAAAGATTTAGTTCCAAACCCTGATTTGCCTACCAAGACAGCATTTTTAGGCTTTATAGACATGCTAAACAACTCAAAAGCTGTTTAAAATAGACAGTCAATTATGCTGCCAAAAACAAAGCAGTGTATAAAAAAAGTATTTAAAAAATTGTTTTTAGTAATTTAAAAAAATAAAATATAATATTATAGAATATTATTTTGCCTTGGCAGCTAACTGAAATAAAATAAAATAAATTTAATTTGAAGAACTAAATTTACAACTAAAACTGAAATAAAAATTAA
>NW_015539862.1:418804-422629 GCF_001515605.1 Sinocyclocheilus anshuiensis
AAGCTAATGAAAATGACAAAAGACACATAAAAGACAAACTAAAATTTTACATTAAAATGAAAAACATAAAACAAAAGCTAATTCATAACATTAATAAATACAATAATAGAATGCAAATAATACTAAAACAACAACAAAACCAAGGCAGGATGCACTATGACAAACAGTGTGGAGTCATGAAAAAGTTTTTTTTATTTTTTTTATAAATTATTTTATATATCTTTTTGAAATTATTTAAATGAATTAAGCAAAAATATTTCACCCAATATTTGTGTGCTATACCTAATATTGTACATTATAGACATGCTTACTTTCTTACTGCATCGGAGTAATAGTTTAGCAACATGCTAACACCAAACTCCATTCTAATCAGCTGTGAGGTTTAGTCGAGTCTCTTGAGTGCTTTATAAGAGGAGCACTATGCTTGTGGGACCCATGTAAAGCTTTTCAATAAGTCAATTAAGAGGTCCGATTTTGGTTAGGATGCTGCCTCAGAAGGTAAGTTGCCTATTTAAGACAGCGAGGAAGCTCACTAGGGTTTGGAACTGAGCCCAGCTGAGCCATAACAATGGCATCCAGCTCACTGTACAAACAGTCAAGTGCTACAATAAAGAATTAGCAGGTAGTACCTGTGCTTCTGGCAGAGCGACATCCATTATATTTGGCTGGCTACGTGGCTCTCCGTTCTCCAGGCGGGAGTATATGACCTGGTATCCCCGGATCTGGCCGTGCTGCTTCCCAGAAAGAGGTGGCTTCCATGTCACACGAATAGCTGTGGAGTTCACAGCCTCTACTTCGACTTTCCGAGGTGGAGCTCCAGGCACTAAAAGGGAGCAATTAGATTTCAACTTCAGGATGGAGGCTTTTAGGATAGCTTGAGATAAAACCCCCTAATAAGTGCTAAAGAGTTTGGCTGAGGAGAGGTATTTATTTAATAATATTTGTTGGTTAAAGAACATTTATCATGCTGGGAGAAAAGCTAATGTGGCTTCAGTAAGAAGATTGTTCACAACAATTCAAGGATGCAGAAGACCGTGCAAAAATCTGCTAAAAATAAGAACTGCTAAAAGACTGATGAGGATGTGCAGAAATGCTGCTCAGCTGACATGCTTCAGATCAATGAATTGACTGATTGTGGCCTCATAGGAATATCGTGAAAAAAGCTGACCAGAGGGGGGAAACTCATGACACTAGTTCTAGGGAAGCTGATGAGACCAAGGTATAGACAAACAGGCCTGAAGGCGATGTAAGACGTGAGAGAAGGAGAATCAGAGGAATGAAGAATGAGAAAGAATGATTTGAGATATATAGAGAGAGAAAGGGAAAGAGATGAATGAATGAAGAAGCTAGTGGACCAAGATTCACTACTGGTCAAAAGTTTGGAATAATTATGATTTTTTTTCTTCTGTCTAATGCTCACCAAGGCTGCATTTATTTGATGAAAAATACAGTAATATTGTGAAATATTATTACAATTTAAAACAACTGTTTTCTATTTGCATATATTTAAAATCAGTAACAAAAATCAGTATTCCAAACTTTTGACCAGTTAGTATAACTGCACTTCTTGAGCACTAAGGAAGGTGTGAAGGCCAAAATGTGGCCTGGGAGAAAGGAGGCAGGGTGCTTGTGTATGCTTACAGGACAAGCCATGCATGCTCCAGGGAGCAGAGCAAATCCTGTTATTTAGAGACAAAGCGCATGTTGCTGGTAAAAGACCATGCAGTGAGCACATCCGGTCTTATACTGCTCTCCTATGTTTAATAAGCTTCTCTCCTTAGCCTACACTTCTAGAAAACATATCAAAGCACTCAGGGATTTCCTCAGGTAACACGTGTTATAGCCTGGCTATGAAACTTGTGCAAACACACACACAAAATTGGCTGTAGCACAACTGAGGAAGGACAGAAAGTGAGTAAGAGTGAGTAACTGTGTTGAGGACTGATGTCTGTGACTGCATGTCTAGGTCAGGGGTTTTTGAACTTTTTGAGGTTAAGGACCCCAAAATATGATAATTCCATTGCAAATGAGTCCTTTCTAAAATATTTTCATGTAGACCCATGTTTCATTTATACTATGTGAGAAAAATAGTAAGCATGATATAATAGTATGTACAACATGTTGCTTAAATGATTTGTTTTTACATTATTACTGAACTTCTAAAATAGAAATATTTTGTAGCGACATAAAATGTCTTTGCTCTATTTCTTTTTTTGATCAATTTTATGCATCATTGCTGTATAAAATCAATGTATTACTGACTCCAAACTGTTGAATGATAGCGTAAAAAAATGTACAATACATTTTTTATTAATATATTATTTTAAATATTATTATTATTACAAAATATAATTTTGTACAAAAATGTATGCATATTTATCTTGTATTTCTGATTAAAAATACATTTTGTAATGATTTAATCTTCTCAAATTTTCCTGGGAACCCCCTGCAGCCCTCTGGGGGTCCCCTAAACCCAAGTCTGAAAACCCCTGATCTAGTCAACATGGTTAACAGCTGGATTTCCTGGAAAGCTGTGTCTGTTGTTTGATTAAAGTATAGGACAATTAGACCATCTTTCAATGATAAGATGACTCTGAGCTTTGGTCCACTGATTTTACGGTGCTTAAAGAGGATGTCTCTGTGATATTGCTCCCACCTCGCTTATATAAGGTAATGCTCCATCTACCAAGTTCAGTCAGGAGAAGACACAGCTTTCAGGTCCAGGTTCAGTCAAGGTTAGGTGACATGCTGGTTTCTTTAAATGCCTTTATGAGCAAGTTCACTTATATCAGTATGACCTTCTAGCCTTGACATATTTAAAGTATGACTTAAGTACTGATCATACCACACCATTTGATGAGAAAGGTTTCACAAATAAGGAAATTAAGTCACAAACACTTCAGACTGTAGGATCTAAAGTAAATCCTTGCGAAACCAACTCATAGAGGATACTGTTCATTTCCATTTGTATCTTTTCATTCTAGTGGGAGTCTATTTCAGTCATGAATAGGAATAATTGTTAGCCATGCTTAAAAGAAGGTAAATAAAATTGTTAGAAAAAAGGGAAGAGAAAGACAGCAGCCCAATTATTAGCAGTCCACATGGGATAGTTCAGACCTACCGTCCTCGTTGGTACGGACACGCACAGCTGTGCTCTCTGGGCCGGGGCCCACATCGGTGTGTGCTCTCACCCACACCTGATACTCTGTCCACTTCTCCAACGCCTCCAGCACACAGCTGCTGGCATCTGCTCCAATGTCCGGTACCTCATGGCGCTCAGAGTCTTCACCGTTCACTGCCTGGTAGCTGACTGTGTAGCGCACAATAGCGCCGTGGCACCATTAACAGAAATTCATTGCATTTTAAAATTCAATAAAATAGAAAAGTTATTTTAAATTGTAATAATACTTCATAATACTACTGCAATATTAATGCAGCTTTGGTGAGCCTAAGAAGCTTCTTTCAAAAAAATAAAAATAAAAAAAATAATTTTAAATATCACCAAAATGACTCCTTGTCTCAAAACATTAATAAAAGTCGCAGCAACAATGACAAACATGCTAAATTTGGTGACAAAATCCATGAGATCATGTGGTATTTTTTGGGTCTTTTTTTCTGGAGAAAAAAACATTTGGTGGAAATGAGATATTGAAGTAATTTCTTATGGAAGATGCTGATGCGAGTTCATCGGCTAGCAGGTCTAGTATTATGCACCTAGTTTAAAATGAATCTAGATTAAACTGGATTGAATATCACATGCCTCTTGAGCAGCGAAGGGTACCATAGTGATGGACATCTGTTCTGAATGTGTGCTTAACCTGAAGA
>NW_015539862.1:422697-476429 GCF_001515605.1 Sinocyclocheilus anshuiensis
CGTCGCGACTAGCGGCGGGCGGCGCCACCCAACTCACCTTGATGCTGGTGGAGCTCAGACTGAGCAGGTGCACGTCTTGAGGGGGGGCTGAGGGGGCTGCAGGTGGGGGCAAGGCAACGGGGAGGGCATCAAGCAAAATTAAACAACTTAAAGCAAGCTTGCTTCTGGACTGGACTGGTTGGCACAACAATAGAGAACATCTTACTTAGTGTTGTATTTTTGTCTAATTTCAAATTAGAATTCTAAACTGATTTCATGACTTTGAAGCCATTTAAGTTATAATGTTTTATTTTTTTTTACTTTGCTGTGATTTCAAAAACTGAAAAAATTCAGTACTGCTCGGCACAACCATCTGCAAATGATACTAAGACAGAACCAGGGTGTAATACTAACTATTCTGTTCACCACCGTCTGTGGCTGGAATTGTACAAATTTGACACTCAAATTTTTTATTATTTATATATTAGTATTATTATTATTATTATTTTTCAAAATAACTATGTATGTGAAACTGGACAAATGCACAAAACATTAAATCCTGACACTGTTTTTTTGCAGTTTTATTTTACAATATAGTCTATTAAATATTGGTTTGGATAAGCTCTAAAGTTGATGTGTTGGGTTATGTTTTTGAAATTACTAAAAAGAAATATACAGTGCTGCTTGAAAGTTTGTGAACCCTTTAAAATTGTCTATATTTCTGCATAAATATAACCAGATTTTATTATAATCAGATTTTCATGCAAGTCCTGAAAGTTGACAAAGAGAATCCAATCAAACAAATGATATGAAAATATATACTTTGTCATTTATTTATTCAGGAAAATGATCCAATATTACATATCTGTGAGAAGCAAAAGTATGTGAATCTCTAGGATTAGCTGTTAATTTGAAGGTGACATTTGAGTCCATCTGTTCAGAGGTGTTTTTAATCAGTGAGATGACTGGTCAGGTGTCAGTGTGTGCCCTGTTTTATTTAAAGAACAGGGATCTATCAAAGTTTGGTCATGTTTGTGGAAGTGTATCATGGCACAAACAAAAGAGATCTCTGAAGACCTCAGAAAATCGATGTTGTTCATCAGGCTAGAAAAGGTTTCAAAGCCATCTCTAAAGAGTTTGGACCCCACCAATCCACGGTCAGACAGACTGTGTACAAATGGAGGAAATTCAAGAACACGGTTACCCTCCCCGGGAGTGCTCCACCAAAAAAGAACACTCTAAAAGCAAGACGTGTAAAAGTCCACTAGGTTTCAAAGGACTGCAGGGTGTGGACAACCAGAGGAATACTGGAGAAATGTTTTGTGGATGGATGAGACCAAAATAGAACATCTTGGTTTAAAGGGGTCATAGGATGCTACTTGCCTATGACGTCACACAGACAGGCCCCTCCCATGATAGTTTGATTGACTGTTTCTGAAGAGAATGCGTCCCCGATCTACATAAACGCGTCCATGTTCGCGCGAATCATTCATGATCCAGCCTCATCTACAGAAGAAGTGAGGAGCAGCATTATGTTTGGAGAAAGAAAACACGGCATTCCAGCATAAGAACCTTATCCCATCTGTGAAACTTGGTGGTGGTAGTATCATGGTTTGGGCCTGTTTTGCTGCATCAGGACGGCTTGCCATCATTGATGGAACAATGAATTCTGAATTATACCAGCAAATTCTGAAGGAAAATGTCAGGACATCTGTCCGAGAACTGAATCTCAATAGAAATCAGCATATTAGAATTCTGAAGGATCATGTGACACTGGAGTAATGGCTGCTGAAAATAACTACGGAAAATATATAATCTCTAATATAATATCTAATATATTTAAAAATGTATTTTAAATTGTAATAATATTTCACTGTTTTCACTGTATTTTTGATCAAATAGACGCAGCCTTGGTGAACATAAGAGACTTATTCCAAAAACAAAACAAAACAAAAAAACATACCGACCCCAAGCTTTTAAATGGTAATGTTTTTAACAGCTATGTGTGTGTTGTTGTTACCATACAATCTAAGACTGACTAAAATGACCTGCCACTGCCTAAAAGTATCCTCATTTGGCTGGTGGTGTGTGTTAATTTCTCACCCTGGTCACAGCGATCAGTAAGTCACCGTCGTTTACTGCCTTTCTCTGTTTATGTGTTGACAAGCAGGGGAAAGGCCATCGGCTTGTGTTTTAACAGGCGTTCACACATTCTCAGTCAGTCTACTGGCTGGGAGACAACAGCCCCCCGTTTGTCAGAGATCCAAGTGTCAGTGAGTGTGGCAGCTGACGCATCTGAGAGCATACTCGACCATCCTGCCTACGATAGCGTGTGCTGCTAGCTTCTTTTGGCAGGCTTGGTGCCACTTCTGAGTGGCTGAGATAAGCGCAACACCAGCAAGGCATATTTAATTAATTCTGAGAGGGATGGAGATCAGGTGAGCTACCAAATTAAATGTTTCTGCACAACACAGCACAGTCCAGAAGCATAAAAAAATTACGACAACAGCACAACAACATTTTACAATGAAAAAGCTAAATGGCATTCATTCATGCAGCTGTATATGATAAACATAAATGTGTAATAAAAAAATAACAATAATTAACTAAGGAAGAAAAGAGAGATGGCTGAGAGGAATAAGAACAAGAAGAAGAATGTACGCTGGGACATTTTAACATGCTCGCATTCCTTTGTTAACAACCAGAGCAGTTTGGTGACGTCGCACCACTCTTGGCGCCCACGGTGGGATTGAGCACGAGGCGTCCTGACACAAAACTCAAAGATCAAAGGGTCTTTTTGAGTCCCAGAGGAGGTGATAGACAGGTCTCTAGAAGAACATGAGGCTGTGAGAGACTCAGGGGGAAAGGAAGTACTCTGATACTGCGACATGACTGTAAATTTTGTTATATATTCTCTGAACATTGTCTTTTGATATGTGGGTGCAAGTGAGAAAGGTTAGGTTATATGCAAGCAGAGCGTTACATTTAGCACAAATGTAGTGCTTCAACTTGAGTAGGCTTCACTTCTCTGGCTTTTAACATTGCAGCAATAACAAATCACATTGATAGCCTATAAACCAAAATAATGAAGACAAAGGCACAAGCAGACACCGAACATACCTTTTGCCCTTGTCAATGTATAAAGGTATTCCCTGGCTTAGAGGTGTAAGATAATTAATGGTGGAGACTGTAGACAATAGCTTGAGAAAGGAAGGGAAAAGAGGTCCTCTGGTTTGTCCATAGGGACAAGTCTAGGTTAGTTGACATGATGAAGATGAAAAAAAGAGGACACTTACTGGACTGGGCAGTCCTGGCTTCAATGGGTTGAGTAAAGACCCCTAGCCCCATTTCAGAGCGGGCCGCCAAGGAGAATTTATACAGAGTGTCCGGCTTCAGACCTTCAACAGCGTATGAGCCGGCAGGGTCAAAGGTGACATGGATCTGAAGAGGAAACATAAAAAATTCCATAACCATCTCTCCATCGCTTTACTTGGCCTTGTAGACATGTTTATACGGATGTTTTAAGCGGCCATGCATTATTATTTTTTTCCTGATCGCTATAATTTGTGCAGTTCATTGCTGACATTTAATTAACTTATAAATGTTAAATGCTTGAATAAATATGATAATTTTGCTTGAAATTGTATCTGTTATCCTACATTATTACTGCTGCACGACTCATCACAGTTACTCATTTACAACAGGCGTGTAATGTGCATCTTTCTTATTTTTAATCTTTATCGTTAATAAATGTATATTAATAAGAAATGTGATTTACATATGTGTATAATTTAGTTCAATGATTTTATATGGTGTTGTGGCCTAATCTTTTATATTTTCTACATTTCTTTGTAAACCGAACACACATAACAGCATCTCAAGCTTGTAACTCACATCACAGCCTATCCTACATGACTAATAAAAATCACAAACAAATTATTATAATTTATTATTATATATAGCTTAATCTTATTTCAAACGAACGAGGAAAATAAAGTGAGTTGAATCCAAGCAGCTGAAGATTTTTAGAATAGAAGGCTTCTTCTCTGCATTCCTTTTGAAGGCGCTCCGCCTGCACTTGCGGTGAATGCAATTTGTTGTTAGACCATTTAATGTTAATTACACAAATACACAAATACAATGTGTAGTGTAAAATCACGTTATTTCTAAGTGAAGCAACATTTGCTGAAATACAAGATACAGTAGGCCTATTATCTGTTGATCATTTGCACTTCAAAAGGGGCATTGTAAAATGCTTAATGTTGCTTAATGCGTTTAGAGAGTGTTTTTAAAAGACCAAACTCATTAAACACATTATTAGTAAATTATAATAGGCTATGTACAGACAAGAAGAGGAGTCCAGGATGCGAACATAACGTCTTATAACAGTTTTGGAAACGCTTAATGCGTTAAACGCATCACGTTCTTATTATGGGCTCATTTGCTTGTCGGTACAGAGAATGCTTTATTAATGATGTGTTTACTGAGTTTGGTCTTTTAAAAACACTGCCTTAACACATTAAGCCACGTTAAGTGTTGTCCGTACAGTAGGTATTCTATGGGAGGAAAACGATTAACGCGGAATTAAACGCATTGCAAAAAAACACTCTCAATTAACGCATTAAGCCAGGTTAAGAATGTCCCCGTCAAGGTTTAAAAATCAAACAATCATTGTTAAAAGAACCATTTTTGTTATGTCGAAATCATGAGAAAATTAAGTTGTGATAATGAGAAAACAACTTTTGTTATGTCGAGAAAATTAAGTCGTGATCACAAGAAACTTCCGTATGTTTATTTTAAAGTCAGAATTAAATGAAAATTCACTGTCTGTTTTATAATGGCATGTTATTGACCTTATTGTGAACAATTCATCCATGCATATGCTTTTTTTTTTTGACCTTGTCATTTTTAATGAACATAACTCAATCTTCTGGTGAAACGACAGACTTCATCAGACACGTGCTCCAATCATTTAGCCAGCTTACAGCCGACCCTTTCTTACAATCGACTGCAAGCTTGCATTCAGATCGGTCTCTATCCAATCAACAATCATTGGATAAAACCCAGTCCTGTTCAACATTTTTCTTCAACAATCCATTTCACAATACAGAAGAAAAGATCTGTCGCTACTTCTGTTTCATCAAGACTTTAACACAGTGGTCATGGGGCTGTATTTTAAGTGGGCAGTGGAAAATGTAGTTGTCAAGTCTAAGTATCACTTTAAAAATTAAAATCTACCGCAATCACAATAAACTCCGCTCTGTTCTCCTTATATGTTGTTAAACATGCCTACTGCACTGCACTTATGTGTGCGCATCAGATCGTGGGAAGAGAGATTTTGAGTAAATAATGGCTTACATTTCAGTATGTTTTCACAAAGTATGAATTTACATTATTCAACAGAAATGTGACAACTGACAGAACATGCAGTTTTCAGTAGGCTATTATTATTTCAGTATTATTTATCAGCAAACTTTTAACAGCTGATATTGTAGGCTGCTATTTTTTTCTCAGTACGTATCAGCTAAATGAATAAATCTACATACATTTTTCTCATTATTCATTTTAAGATGAATGGGGTGGGCACAGAAGTTTTTCACAAAAAAACTGAGAAGTACTTTATAAGCATACAGACACACTGGTGGCTATCACGATGAGTGTGCATAAGACATCTGATCTCAATGTGGATGAACTGACATCAAGAAAACACATCCAAACAGCCCATTCTGGCATCAGGTAGAAATGCTGTCAAGCACTGAGCATTGATAAGTACGTTCTGTTTTTGTACAATCTAATTCTATCAACTGACTGCAGACTTTTGCCTGCAGTCATTTTGTGAAATGTCAATTTTGGCTATCTTTCATTTGTATCCATGGCCCACAGCAACAGCTGCACACGTTCAATATCTGGTCTGCTTGTAATTCTGAATGAATCAGGCAGAAACAAGCACTGGCGTGATACCTTGTTCTCTGAGTCAGCCTCCCAATATAGCAGCTCATATTTGATGATGGGGTCCTGTACTGGCCACAGCCAAGTTAGCTGGATCCGCGTATCCAGCTCTGCTTCAGCCTCAAAGTTGGAAGGCTGAGCAGGTACTTGAAATTCAATAGATAAAGAGATGTTAGCGACAACAGATGCACAAGTATTTTTATGGTACTGAAATGAAAATGCACTATGCAAAATTAGGGTTGGGTATTGATACACATTTCCTGATTCAATTAGATTCCAATTCAAATCAATTTCATTATGATTCTGATGCATCACGGTACATTTTAATGTCAATTTTGCTTCTAAAAAAATTATCTCCAAGCTTTTGCTGTAAATTATATGAAGAAACTTTGAAAAAAAATTGGTATATTACAAAAATATGGAGAAAAAAATATATAACTACAGGGCCCAATCCATCTATCCTATAATATGTTAATATATTTCATAACCAGAAGTGGTTGCGTAGTTTGACTGAATTCACAAAAAATAACCTATTATTGAGAGTTATTTGTTCATGAGTCAGACTATAATGGTCACACTATACTGTATGTTTTTGATTCACTAAAAAGAACCAGTTCATACGAGTCCCTTGTTAATGAATCAGACTACATTGATCATGCAACATATTATTGCATGCGACATCATGACTGATCAGCAAAAAATATATTTTTTACCCAGCCCTATGTAAAAGCATCAATGTATTTATTCATTAACGCTAAAAATTACCTCCTTGTTGCGTCTTGACCTGCAACACATCACATGGGGGTCCGTCCCCTACAGATGTAAAGCCCAACACACGCAGGCTGTAGGTGATGTCGGGGGTCAGGTTCGAGATTGTGGTGAGACGGCTGTCGTCCGTGTTGTGTTTCTGCCAGGCACTGAGAGGCGTGTCCAGGTCAGATGTGTAGTAGATGCGATAGCCTCTAATCTGACCATTAGGTTCCTCCGGCGGTTCCCACTGCACCAACATGGTGCTGGCACTCAGCATACGTGCCTGGACATGCAGTGGTGGGGAGGAAGGTGCTTGCTCACCCGTCCGTGTCTCAACTGGGTCGCTGGGTGGACCACGGCCAATGTTGTTGACCGCCATGACGCGGAACTCATACTCAGAATAAGGGCTGAGACCACCGATGCTATAACGTGTGGTGGCAACACCATCCACTTCCTGGAAGTTGGAGTCCGAGGTCTTGGCCCGGTACTGGATAATGTAGTAAGACACAGGTTCAGGGTTTCCAGAATCCCATGTCAGTGTAACACTGGTAGCTGTGGTTTCCGTCACAATTAGAGACGTAGGAGGCTTTGGGAGAGCTGAGGAGCAAAAGATAAGAAAGGAAATTAAACCGATGACAGCGTATGTAGGCTAAGCTGCCTACTCGGCGCACTCCTAAAATAGAGAAAGACAGGCAATGTAAGACAGAATGAGAAAGAAGAAAGGCTTGTGTTAGAATTGGTGATTCACAGAAAGGCAGCCCGTGCCGCCTCGTCATTGTGTCTTTAAGATTTGTGGCTGGACTCCAGACAAATGTCGGTGACATTCTCCGAGTCCATATTGATTGGTGAAGTGCAAAGTGCAATCAATAGAGGCAGCCATGGTGACGAGGAACGAAGTCTGGCAGGACTCGGTGTTGTCTGGTGGGACCAGCTGCACTGATACAGCTCCAGACATCTGGTCTGGGTAAACACATGCTCAGAATAATCTAAAGCCTTTCATTTTCTCAGATCCCACAGTAAAACGTGGGAAGTCCCTAAAGCTGTCAACACAGAGCGAGTGTCCATGTTTTTTCATTGTGTGTATTTGCCAGACGTACCAAACAGCTGGTGAGACCCTTAGGGTTGCAGTTAGAACAGAACTTTTTCTAGTCTCTGACAACCTGTTCAGAGTCTTGGGTAAAATAAGTGTCTACAGAATCTTTAAACCTACAGAAAATCTACAGAAATGAACCAATTTATGTTCTTAATACACATACCTGATCTAAAACCTAAAGTACACTTCCCTTGTACACATTCTGCTCCGGCTCAAAACAAAGTTCAACTAAAGATCAAAAACAAAGATCTACTACTGCAGGAAGTACACATGCTGAACGCATCAGTCACATCAATTGAGTATACTTTTAATGGTTTGCGTGCTCAATGCACCAAGTATACCTGGGCCTTTAATGTAAATTATTATTTTAGGCAAAATAATTTTTTAGTGGAGAGATCACTCTTTCAGGGATCTTACCTTTGACAGAAACTTGTGCGGTTGCCTCGATCATACCGAGAGATGAAATAGCCACACAGGTGTAGTTGGTCGACTGATGGATGTTGGTGAGCTCCAGGACATTGCGTCCCACGGGCATCTCCTCGTCCTTGGTGAGCTCCACCTCACCAGCCATCCATTTGACATAGGGCATGGGGGCACCTACCGCCACACAGGTGAGGTTGACACTGCCCCCTGGCATCACCTCGTGATTGGTAGGTGGGATAGAGAAACGGGGCGGCACTCGCCGTACTACCAGAGAGAAGAACATCCAGGGTGAGTTTCAACAGGTAGTATTTTGTTCTCTTATGTCAACTTTTGATACAAAAACAGTTTGGAAAAGACCATATACAGGGAAATCTATTGTGATTACTACATCTCTAGTTTGATTACTAGGGCTATGTCACTAACATGAACAAACTAACATGAAGTTGTGCTGACAGGTCAAACAAATTTGTTTCAAGGGCAGAGCTGTCACTTTTTCCATTTGTTAAAGCCTGAAGCTTAACAACTGGAGGAAGGAAGTCAAAACTGTGGCTCATACATATGTGCAGAAGAGGGCGATAAACCAATATGTGCTGGGGGAAGGGTGAAGAAGGCATCGTAATGGTATTTCTTATAGAGTGAGACATTAAAATTCATGCCAAAGGGGAGCTTTATTGAATTGTGGATTTGAGAAGAAGAAAAAAAACATCCTCGCTGAGGCATTGCAGGATGCAAGTTTTCTCTGTAAGTTTATCGCCCGGTGGCACTGAGACCCTGGTCTGTTGTTGCTCAGTCCTGCCTGGATTCGGGAACCTGTCCGAGACCTTGTGGGAGATGCATTGTTCACTGGGCCCTTCTCTTTGTGAGCCTCTGATATGCAGATAAACCTGACATTAAAAGAGGTTCCCATGGAGACCAAAAGGAGCCTGCTGACACTGTGCAGAGATGGGGAGGAGAGAGGCGAACTATCAATGTGGAGTCTGAATGGAATTCAAACTTGCCTTGACATTAACTGACTCGACTGCACGAGGCCAAGCTCATGGTGTACGAGGAACTAATTCACAAGGATCAGCACAAGAGAAACATCAACGTTTTTAAACGGTACTCTGTTATCAATGCAAATACTAGATGTGTTTCAGTCTCTATTGTGCAGTGCTCAGAATCGTAGCTGGTGGCCATCACTGAGGATGCTAATGCTGAACTATTTACAAGAAGCACAAGCTGGAGAGACTTTTCGCTCCTGTTCTCCCAAAATAGGAGTATAAAACAGCAGCACATTAAACAGACTCTTCCAATTTGTGTTAATGACCCACTGCCTCATGTCTGTCTATGGAGAAATGGCATAGGCAATAATTGGTTTTTGCACAGGTCCTCCTGAAATTGGATTCTCGACTATGCGCTCTCATTTTATTTTCAGATACACACCGCGACCAAGCTTGTTATTCTCCTCATTATGTTTGCACTGTAAAGGCAAAACGATAGAGTCTTGAGCATTTTTTCTTTGAATTAGGCAATGTGAAATTCAAAGTACTTCAAGTCCGCTGTTGCAAAGAAATTACAGTAGCAATAGCATGTCTAAGAAATACAAATATTCACTTTATTGATTTCCAGGGAACTCTGTGACACTGACAAACCGTGACTATGGACATGGGCATACGGTGGCGATGATTTGTAGTAAAAGAATGGAAAGTCAGTGTGGGTAGTAATACAACAGAAGTAAAATGGTGATATTTCTATTATAAAACTTCAGGTAACAGGGAGCAGGTTGGTTGAAAGAGTTTCTATTCATGAGCAAAACCATACATGCATTGTGGAATAAAACGGACACTTGAACCTGACAAAAAAGAGGTATTAAATTAAATTAAATTAAATTATTTAAACAAATTAAAACTTGTTTGGACCAAATCACATTGCTATTTCTTTTAGTTTTAGAGCAGCTCCCACTTCACGGACTATCAAGCTCATGCAAGTCACCTGACACGACACATTAAGCCTGAACACATAGGTGAGGGGTGACATAGCAGAGGGAGTGATTGATAACAAGGGTCTCTGATTAAAGAGGGATCCAGTTTGAGGTCTGCAAGAAGCAGTTAAGAGTGAAAAGGACCAACCTTCTCGAGGGTCTAAGACATGAGGTGTGAGTTTGACCAAGTGATATGGAGATGAAATTGAAAGAGAGAGACAAATGGGAGACAAGAGAACATGAAAACTGATTTGTAAATAGTTTTATGGCAGTTAGAAAAATGCAATGGAATGTCTAATAAAGACAGAGAGACACAATCTAATCATGACACTCCATTTGAAAAAGTTAGATTTGTATCACTGCATGTTCATTGTGACAGAAAATACATTTATAATGTTACAAAAGATTTCCATTTCAAATAAATGCTGTCCTTCACACTTTTTGTTCATCAAAGAATCCAAAAAAATTAAGCAGCATAACCTGAATTTGTAACACTGACAATAATAAGAAATGTTTCTTGAGCACCAAATCAGCATATTAGAATGATTTCTGTAGGATAATGTGACACTTTAAATTAAATTAAATTAAATTAAATTAAACAGATATTATCATTAACAAATATTATTATAAATCATTGTTTGTCAAATTTAAGCGAGATGTTTTAAACAGATTACAACTAGTTTGGACTAAATAACATTTCTAACATTGCTATAGTAGAGGGAGTAAGATTGATAACAAGGGTCTCTCTTAAAGAGGGATCCAGTTTGAGGTCTGCAAGACGTGGCTAAGAGTGAAAAGAACCAACCTCCTCGAGGGATTGCTATATGAGGTGAGAGTTCGAGCAGGTTATATGATGGAGATGAAATTGAAAGACAGACAAATGGGAGACAAGAGAACATGAAAGACATTTATGAATAATTTCATAGCAGTTAGAAAATGCAATGGAGTCTATAACAAAGACAGAGACACAATCAAATCACAACACTCTGTTTAAAAAAAGATTTGTGTATATTCTACAATATATCATATACCAGGGGTGTCAAACTCAATTCCTGGAGGGCCGGAGACCTGCAGAGCTCAGATTCAACCCTAATTAAACACACCTGATCCAACTTATCAAGTCCTTCAGGCTTATTTGAAAACTACATGGTATGTGTGTTGGAGCAGGTTTGGAATAAAACTCTGCAGGACTCCGGCCCTCCAGGAATTGAGTTTGACACCCCTGATATATACTGTAGGTTTACTATGTTAAAGGTAAATACATGCCTATTATAAGATAAACATAAAATAAATGTATGCAATTTATTATTCAATGTCTGTAGAGAACACACTCACATTGATACAGGTTAATGGTATTAATGTAAGGGAGTCAGTTAGGTTATAGGAGTTGCTAGCATACATGCATTGTGAGATTAAACAAAAAAACTGTTAGATAAACATGACAAAAAAGAGGTTTTAAATTAAATGAAATGAAATAATTAAATGAAATAATTAAAATAATAAAACTATTATTATAAATGATTATTTATATGTTGTTTTGATGTTTTACACAGATTAAAACTAGTTTGGATTAAATAACATTGCTATCCGTTTTAATCCAGCACCAGGTGTAATCTATGAAAACAGCCCCTACGTCATGGACTATCAAACTCATGCAAACCACCTGAACGACACATTAAGCCTGAACACATAAGTGAGGGGCGACATAGCAGAGGGAGTGATTGATAACAAGGGTCTCTGATTAAAGAGGGATCCAGTTTGAGCTCTGCAAGAAGCAGTTAAGAGTGAAAAGAACCAACCTCCACGAGGGTCTAAGACATGAGGTGCAAGTTGGACCAAGTGATATGGAGATGAAGTTGAAAGACAGAGACAAATGGGAGACAAAAGAACATGAAAACACATTTGTGAATAATTTCACGGCGGTTCGAAAAATGCAATGGAAACGCTAACAAAGACCGAGAGACACTCATATCACGACACTCCATTTGAAAAAGATTTGTATATACTGTACCATATATCTCATAGATATTGTAGGTTTACAATGATAAAGGTAAATACAAGCCTATCATAAGATAAATGTGAAAGAAAATATTTTATAGGAAACACAATCACATTAATACAGGTTAATGACAGATATTAATTTAAGGAAGTCAGTTAGGTTACAGAAAATGGTTGTCCCTCTCATTATTTTTTTCAGAGACTCTTATTAACACCAGACTTTTGTGGCACAAATACTGTATGGGAGCCCGTTTATACCTTACAGTAAAAAAATAAAAGCATTAATTGTAAAAAAATTAATTCTTAAAATAAGAAATTAAGCCACATAATGATAAATAAAGTCACTGAGACATAAAGTCCATTTTGTGAGACTTAAAGTCAATTTACGAGAAATAAAGTTGCAATAGTCAGAAATACAGTCTCAGATGTGAGCTATTAAGTAATAGTCAAAATTAACTTTTATTTTTTGTTTTAACAGACATCCACAAAAAAAGTCCAACAATCGGAAAAGCACAGCACAACTGACATATTATTAGAATTTTCCTAACATATGTTGGAGGAGTAACATTACTGCTATACACACAACTCAGAATGATTGAACATTTTCTGATAGCTGTCTCTGTATGCATGTGAGCATACATAACCATATCTCCAGTGAGGCAGAGAGACCACTGAGGTCCTCTAAAAGAGCCCTGGGCCAAATTCTTCCACACATTGACACATGAAAGATAATGATGTCAGGTAAGGCTTGTTAGGACTGCCAATGTAACGCTACAATACAAAACTAGCTGAGTGACAGGCATTAGAGATATTAAAAATCATCTTCCTTAAATATTAAACAAAGGTAAACGGACCCCCACACACACATTCACACAAGATATAATAAACAGACAGGTGGGTATGAAGTGTGTGCCCACTCTATTTGATTTGTTGTCAGTTTCAGGAGCAGAGGAAGGAGAGCAGACAGTGTTTGACAACTTTTCACTATGGAATAAGCGGCTGACAAATGAGCATTCACATATACAGCCGGTATACATGACTGTGATTCTCCCAGGTGATATAGTCCTCTGTCAGACAGACGGACAAAGCGGGAGAACGAGAGACAGAGACAGTCATAGAGCATTTAGACAGCTCCCAGAAAAGTGATGAGGCCAAGGAAAAAGGAAGCAGCTATTGAATACATAGATCCACTGACAGGCCGGCAGTCTTAGACACCCAACTCATCTAGTGTGAGCAGATAAATGAGCGGGGACGGGAGGCTGAGGAATGGTACCAGGACACTGTGCTGAACACCCTTGAAGAGAAAGCATGATTAGCCGTTTTACAGAGACACTTTGAAAAACAAGCGGCCACACCCAGGCTGCGATGGACAGATGGATAAAGGCGACCCATTATGCACCTGTCAACTCTGAGGAAGTTAGCTGTTGATCTAGCTCCAAAAATTCCTGTTTTTATTATTGTTATTTTGGCTGCACACTTTCGCTTTTTTTGTAGTGAAAAGTAGGGTCATACAGACTGATTAAAAAAATATATAATAATAATAATAATAATTTAAATATTAATTGAATTCCATAGACAACAAGCCTGTTAAGAACATGTGCAGATCATATTTTACCAGAAAATGAAAAGAGAATAGCAAGAAAATAATATTTTGTAAAAAGAAAAGCTTATTTTTAAGAATATTAGGATTTGAATTGTGACATAAAGTCCATGACAATTAGGCACAAATCAAACTGTAATGTACTATAAATAATGGGCAAAACAAAAACGGCAAGAAAACACTTATCATTTAAACTACAAAGTATTATGAATCAGGCAGAATTTAATAAATAATAATAAAAAAACAATATGTAATCTAAACAACAAAATATTTATAAATACGGTAATATTTAATAAATAATTTAAATATCAAATACCAAATAATAATTTGCAAAATATTTATAAATCACATGGTATTTTTATGGCTTTTGATTTAAGATTTTACTTTAAGATTTAAATAAAGTAAAAATGACTACATGACATGAGAATCGAATCAATGAGAATAATGACATAAAAAAAAAAAACATCAGGATGCATTAGGGGAAACTTAGGGAAAAATGTGTTTAATTTTCATAAAATAATGTCAAGATGCAAAGCATAATGCTCCTAAAAACAAGCTTCATTTTTATGCAAAATACAATTTAACCCCTTTATTAACTTGCAATGTGTTTAGATGCCACTCATAGCAACATCTTGTGATTGAGTTGTACGATGGCGTCTGCAGTTTAATCCTATTGTATGAAACATTTTTGGCCGTTTGTTTGGCAGGAAGCATGAGAAGGCTTAGTCTTCACCTCTTGCGTGACAATTACTGGGTGGCACCTTAACGTCACTAGCTGGAGGCCATATACTGGCAGCCTGCCATAAGCTCCCTGTTATTACCTGCATGAGCTGAAGGGGTTGACACTCATAACAACAGCACTCCCAGAGTTCTGTTTCACAGACAATGCCTCAACACCATTATACCTCTAAATCCATGTATTAATACTGCAGGTGTCCTCTGTGGCACTCACCTTTGGTTAACCCTTTTTGTCTTCTCACTCTCACAACAAATACTGCGAGAAATATGCATGTTTACCTTTGCTTCCGTTGCTATGAATTCAAAACAAAGCAGGGAATGTTTTGTTTCCAGCATGATTTGGACAACAACTTTTGTTTATCTTGGCTCCGAAATGTCAGACAAAGTTCAACACGTGTGGAAGTCAAAACAAAATTGCAACATGGTCAAAATAAAGGTGTGAAGCATTGTTGAGGAAGTTGTTTTGCTAGGGGCGGCACCTGGAGCACGGCTCTTACCTCGCACGTAGAGATTGGCGGGGGCCGAGTAGCGCGTCCCGGCGCTGTTCGTAGCCACACATTCGTACTTGCCCTGGTCTGATTCCTGGCTGTTTTCAATCTGCAGAGCTCCTGAAGAGAGAGAGAGGAAAAAAACAAGGGTAAAAGTCACCTCTTTGATTTAAGAACACGATTATGAATCCCCCGTCGCAACTTTCCCCACCAAACTGCGAATCGAATCAATGAGAATAATGACATAAAAAAAAAAAACATCAGGATGCATTAGGGGAAACTTAGGGAAAAATGTGTTTAATTTTCATAAAATAATGTCAAGATGCAAAGCATAATGCTCCTAAAAACAAGCTTCATTTTTATGCAAAATACAATTTAACCCCTTTATTAACTTGCAATGTGTTTAGATGCCACTCATAGCAACATCTTGTGATTGAGTTGTACGATGGCGTCTGCAGTTTAATCCTATTGTATGAAACATTTTTGGCCGTTTGTTTGGCAGGAAGCATGAGAAGGCTTAGTCTTCACCTCTTGCGTGACAATTACTGGGTGGCACCTTAACGTCACTAGCTGGAGGCCATATACTGGCAGCCTGCCATAAGCTCCCTGTTATTACCTGCATGAGCTGAAGGGGTTGACACTCATAACAACAGCACTCCCAGAGTTCTGTTTCACAGACAATGCCTCAACACCATTATACCTCTAAATCCATGTATTAATACTGCAGGTGTCCTCTGTGGCACTCACCTTTGGTTAACCCTTTTTGTCTTCTCACTCTCACAACAAATACTGCGAGAAATATGCATGTTTACCTTTGCTTCCGTTGCTATGAATTCAAAACAAAGCAGGGAATGTTTTGTTTCCAGCATGATTTGGACAACAACTTTTGTTTATCTTGGCTCCGAAATGTCAGACAAAGTTCAACAGGCGTGGAAGTCAAAACAAAACTGCAACATGGTCAAAATAAAGGTGTGAAGCATTGTTGAGGAAGCGGTTTTGATAGGGGCAGCACCTGGAGCACGTCGCTTACCTCGCACGTAGAGATTGGCGGGGGCCGAGTAGCGCGTCCCGGCGCTGTTCGTAGCCACACATTCGTACTTGCCCTGGTCTGATTCCTGGCTGTTTTCAATCTGCAGAGCTCCTGAAGAAAAAAAAAAAAAACAAGAGTAAAAGTCACCTCTTTGATTTATGAACACGTTTATGAATCCCCTGTTGCAACTTTCCCCACCAAAGAGCAAACTTTCACTGCAGACAATCAGTAAACACTCCCTGTTTAAATGTCAGACCTGTTCCTCTGTGTATATAGTTTATTGGCTTAGAATGCTGCCTAAGACATATGCATAAAGCTGATTTTGCAGGTTGAGTGAGTCTATAACTCAACATATTTGCCTTTCACTGTCATTAGAAAAAGCTTTCGGGATATTAATGTCATTGAGTCAGAGCCAATTACGCTACAGCGATGACTTTATTACTGCTGTGGCATATTTATACCCACCAAAAAGAACAAAACATCAATACCGTACAAAACTACGCTGCCTGTCTGGTCGCTAGAGATTGTGCTACATAAGGTCACATGAGAACAATGTTCGATTAGTCTTTTAACACATACAGTAATAAACAGTAACAGTTTTAACATAAACAGTACTATTGTGAAATATTAGAATTTAAGTACCGTTTTCAAATATTTTAAAATGAAATTTATTCTTGTGATTGCTAAGCAGCCATTACTTCAGTCTTCAATGTCACATGACCCTTCAGAAATCATTCTAATATGCTGATTTGCTGCTCAAGAAATATTTATCAATAGTGTAAACCTAGAACCATTTAACAATTTTGTAAAACAGCAACCAAGACATTCTTCAAAATATCTTATTTAGAACCATTTCAGTGTTTTGTGATTCACTACCATTCAAGTTTGGGGTAAGAATGATTTAAAATAATAATAATAACAATAATAATAATAATAATAATAATATGATTCTGTAAGAACACATTAAATTGATCAAAATTGACAGTAAAGATATTTACAATGAACTTTTAATTGAAAGAATCCTGAAAAAAAAATATATCACAAAATAACTGTTTTCAACATTGATGATAATAAGAACCATTATTAATAATTGAGCATCAATAATAACTGATAATAATTAACACAAAATATATGTACAAAGCATATTAAAATCATTTCTAAATGATCATGTGACACTAAAGACCCCACATTTTAAAATATATTAAAACAGAAATAGTTATTTTAAATTGTAGTAATATTTCACAATATTACTGTTTTTATTGTATTTTTAATCAAATAAATGCAGCCTTGGAGAGCATATAAGACATCTTTCAAAAACATAAAAAAATTGAATTAGTCCACATTTTTAACCGGTTATGTATTTATTAATTGAAGATATCACTTCAGTATACAAAAGGAGTCAAATCACTATAATGTGAAACAGCATTAAATGCTGCAGATACTTTAGACCTACCCACTTTGAAACAGTCATGAACATCAAACGAATAATCAATCAGGGTGTCCTAACCACAGATACGGCATTTGCTTTAAAAACACTGTGCCATGCTCTTAATCTAGCAAACAGACATATTTATCTCTGGCAGTGGTGTACCACCATAGTATAGGTTATCACCTTCACTTTACCCCTGACTACTTCCCAGCATCCCAGTGCTGCAGGGAAAAAATAACATGCACCACTAACCTTGCCCACTCTCCAAGTTCAAGGAAAACTGATTGGTGGTGTTTCTTACCCTGACAAGCAGCAAATTACTAATCAGTTCGGAGATTGCTCAGCACTGATTGCCAACACCCCTCAGTCCTGACAACATCTGACTGATAGTACCATATAAGAAAGTAAACGTACTACAATAAAGAAAAATAATACAAAATTCCATCTAAACTAAATGAAGAATGTGAAAATCACCACGTTTATTCACATTTTTAATTGAATTTAAATTTGAATTAATTGTTCATTATTTACTTCTTTTAAAGCAAGGGTTTAACATTTTTGACAGTTACAGACAAAAATGTTTAATCCTTTTTAATCATAAGTGTATTTTTAAGTGTTTGATATGACATCATAAATTAAAGATATAGTTCACCCCAAAATGAAAATTCTGTCATCATTGACTAACCCTCATTTAGTTCCAAACCTGTATGACTTTCTTTCTTCTGAAAAACACAAAAGAAGAGATTTGTTTTTGTCCATTCAATAAATATTGTTTTGGACCAGACTTACTTCCATTGAATGGAGAGTTGAAACTGTCTTCAAAATATCTTATTTTGAGCTCTGTAGACAAAAGAAAGTCATACACGTTTAAAACGACATGAGGTTGATTAAATGATGACAGTATTTTGATCTATCCCTTTAACACTTCCAACCAGAGATGAATTATGTCACCTCATGAATTTTCAATAAAACACACACACACACACACACACACTGTGGGACAAACTGTGTGTTTTGATGAGGACAAAAAAAAATGTATGAAGATGATACATATTCCTCACTGATAAAGAGATACAAAACAATATGAGTTAGGGGAGATGAACTGAACAAAGACCTGCTGTTGAGAACGAGAGAATTTAACATCACACCCACGGACACTGAGAATTCAGCCAGTAAAAATCAGTAACCACTTGGGACACCGCACCCCACCGCAAGCCAGATGTACTTCCTGATTCATAAACCTAAGGTGAGCTGGCGTGCTCCAACAGTCTGCAGTAACAAACAAGCCTTTGTTACGTGCAATATACTTTTCGCCTTCTTTTTTTTTTTTTTTTGCTTTTTCGACTTCGTTTTACAGTAAAGCTTCCGGGGTCTGAGATTGGGGACCACTGAGATTGCTAACCGTGCAACTGAAGTAGGGTAATGTCGGTTTTGTCAAGCACTCGCCTCTAGCAATCGTGTTTCTGAAATCCATGTTTCATTCTGTGTGACTGATCGAACGCTCCATCTTAACAATCAGGGCCTGGCCTCATTTCCCATACATACTCATTTTAGCATAAGCAGTATGCAAAAAAAAACAAAAAAAAAATTTCAATTTCATCACAGCCCAAATGGAATGTAAAAGACACACTCTGGAGACTCTAAAGATGGCCTTCAGCCTGAAACCCAAACTCACAGCAAATTTTAATAAGCCTCGGGTCTAAGAAAATATCTACAACAAATGCATGTCATAATAACTAGCAAGAGTCAATTATTTTATTCACCTCATCAAAGAGTTCACTCTAGAAATGAAAATTCTGTCATTATTTACTCATCCTCGTGTAATTCCAGATTTGTTCTTCTGTGGGACACAAAAGAAGATATTTTGAAGAATATCCAGAACGTAATTTTTTACTGCTTGTAAAACAGCAACCAAGACATTCTTCAAAATATCTCATTTCGTGTCCCACAGGTTTGGAACAACATAATGGTTTGTAAATGATCACAGAATTGTCAATAATTATTCCTACATTTCCTTGTTAAGTGAACACGCTACAAAATAATGCATATCTTTTTTAGTAATACATACACTACTGTTCAAAAGTTTGGAGTCGGTAAGATGTTTTAGAAAGAAGTTTCATGCTTCTCATGATATATGTTTTTTAGGTTTTTTGAAGAAGAAGAGAAAGTTCAATTTAATTAATCCTTGCTGAATAAAATGAATAATTTATTTAAAAAATAATAATAAAATCTTACTGACCCTAAACTTTTGAACAATAGTGTATTTCTGTACTCTTTCCCTCAGATATAGACATCAGAACACAGACAGGTTGAATGCTGGGACAAAGGTTGTGTATATACTGATCAAGCAGGAAATGACAGCGGTGGTGATGAGACGGGTAATGGAGGAGACGTTTTGTGAGACACATTTCAGCTGGCTTACCTCGAATCGGCGAACCCCCTAGGTGAAGTAAATTGAATGCAAACAAGATTGAAAAGAAGTGTTAGCAGACAAGAGAGATAGACAAAGAGAGATAAGGAAAACAAAAGGGAGGGAATCAAATGAAAGTAGGCTTAATTAAACAGAAAGGAATCAAGTTGAGCTAGACTACTTCTCTCGTAGTTGAATGTTGGCTGTCTGGTGCAATGGAATTAGCTCGGAAAAAAGATCCGAGGGCAAACGTTCTCTGTGCTACGATTCTGAGATAGTCCTGCCAAACTCAATGCTTTAAGGAACATTTGCAGAGCTTAGTGAAACAATGTGTATTCAGGTTATTTTTGTTCACAGCATGGTTCAGAAAAGTACAGACCATGGCAAGTTAGGCGACACTTTTGGTGTGAGAATAGCAGAAACAGCTAGCAGCAATTCTGTACATGTACATGTGAATTAAAGTCAACATGAAATTCATTTGACTTGTTTTACTTCCATAATTTGACATATTTCAAAGTGGAAAAAAAAAAAAAAATGTTGAGCAGGCCGTATTAGAATGATATTTCATTACTTGCGTTAACCATTAGCATTAGCGTCTAGAAAAGCTAATTTCTTGCTAACTACAATAGCAGCCTAAAACAATATGTAAATAGCATTTTGGCTATTGGCAAACACTGTCATGCTATGAATTCGTAATGCTATGAATGGGAGAAAGTGCACTCGCAATATAGCGGCTCTAGTAATGAAAGGCCAGCCTTTTAAATAAAAGAGCCAGTCATCAACAGGTAAAGTCACTGCATCACTTTTAGACGCACTGGCTAATCAACTGCTAGTGCAGACTATGTGAAGTCAGATGAAAAGCTAAAAATTATGCACCTAAGAAAGTAAACAGAGCCCATTTCATGTTGACTTAAACTATCGGTCAAATCACAAAGTAAGGTTATGTCGCCATTACCATTGTCTATCAGAAAATGCTTATCTATAAGAAGTAAAACAGCAAACGTAATTCACCATTCTCCTAAAGACTAAAACAGGCAGATAAGCCAGATAAGACTAGCTGTATTGTCATAATTTTATATCATGAGTGTCCTAAAAAGGCCATAAAGCTTTGCACCTCATGCCGTCCAGAGATAAAATCTTTGAGGAAGCAATGTTTTGATCTTTGGTGGATCAGTACATTTTGTTCATTTGACTTTATGTAAATTTAAGAAGCTCCTCGAAATAAGCAAGACGAAGAGATTCAGGAAGGCAGTCCAAACTTTCAACTCTGTATTTGTAAGCTGTGTACTTAGACGCTGATGCTAGAAACTAGAGAATAAGCTCCGCTGTGGACTTGCCCTCTAAATGAAGTGGATTTAGTGGAGAGGGATAAACTCTGAGTCAGTCAGGAGCCATTAATTCAGCCTGGGCAAAGTCCTGTTCATCCATCTGATCCTAGGTCAGACCTGAGCGGTCTATCTATTAGGAAGGTCTACAATGTAAATAGATAGGTTGATCCTTTCCGCGGCATTCTCACATTCCCGTAAGGGTGCCTACAATTACCCAGACCATTTGCACATGGCTTAAGACTCATTTGAAGTTATGGCCATGTCAATACATTTTTCCTTCCATAGTAAACAAAGACAAATTGGCAGACCTGACATTACACAAATATAATTCCAGTTTCAGTTTTTATTATGTGGGAATATTGCATAGACATTCATTAAACTGTAGTAAAACATTTGTGGAAAAATAAGCCATAAGTGAAAACAGAACTGTCTATATTTGTGACTATTTAAGTTTAGTACATTAGTTGCTGCTACTGTGATTGTAAGGCTAAGGAAGTGTGCCATCCTTACCTGAACGAAGCTGTTTGATTCGCCCATTGCCGTTGATGTCTACAGGCAGGAAGTCCTTGAACCAAGTGATCTCTGGGTCAGGGTTCCCACTGGCGGCACAGAGCATCGTAGTTGTTCTTGTTCGTTCCACCACTTTCAGCTGAGGGCCCATGTCTATGGTGGGGAAGCCATGAGGAATCTGGTTTTCTGCAGCAAGAAAAAAAAAACACAGGTTAATCTAGGGAATGGGAATGATTTACAAAATAAGGATAATGATCTTGAAGAATGATCTTGAAGAACTCTGATTGCAATGAATCAAGGGTTAGAGATGTGAGGAAGATGTAATTGTCCTGCAAAGGCAAATTTAGGACAAGTGTCATTAGTGCACTGAATCAATTCACTTGCTAGATAGACACCTTCCTGTGCATTAATAAGATCAAAGCATGGCGAGCGAAATCCACAGAACCTTTGTGTACCATTACTCTAACATGCAACAACATATGGATATGAATAAAATTTAGGTTTTAATCTTCCGGTTTGCTCTAAATCTTAGTAGACAGAAAAAAAGGAAGAAAAATGAAAATGCAAAATCTGTAATAAAATAAATCCAATGAAAGGGTCAATAGGACTAGTTAAAGTTCTAGCAAGGCAGCACAATACTGATCTACTTTTTCCACTCTTTTTTGCAATACCATTGCCACTTGTTACATCCAACATTAAGACCCAATTTCATTCCTTGGATTTGATCATTATCTAAGGTTGTAATGAGTTTTTTTTTTTAAAGTTAAATTCTTCCTTGTTAGTTCATCACTGTTCATTGACATTGACTCTAATTATTATAATTTCTGTCATCATTTCTTATGACTAACAACTTCTGTTGATGTTAAAGGTGCTTTATAGATAAATGACTCGACCTTAAAGTCACCATGAAATCAAAATCGAAAATTCTTATTTTTTAATGGAACACTGTAGTGTTTATTATAAATAATTTATCCGTGCACTTATTTTTTTTTAATTCATGTGCCCTCATAATCTTTAATCAAAAACGTTAACCTCCGCTCCCCCTCAAAACGACTCATCTTCTCTTCCGGTCACGAGCTATGGCGCAAGGGCGGAGCTAGTGACGTGAGAGGTAAAAGCTGGGATAAAGGACAGAGGGAAAAGCTAAAGCTGATGCTTCACTTTATAGCACAGACACCAGTCATGAGGGAGTACGTTACCCCTAAACATTTAAAAGATATTAGGATATTACGACAACATTACTCTTAGGACATCGCAAACTAATTTTTTTCATGAATATGACTTAACCTGATGGAGGACGCGCTCAGTCATTCAGGCAGTCTCTCTCTCTCTCTCGCATGCGCTGTTTAGGCATGTTTTGTGCCGTTGATCGTCGTCATCATCCTTAATAAATAAAACATTTATCCATGCTTGGGTGTCGGCTGTGAATCCAGTGGAGAGAAATCCCCCACCACTAACTGCAAACTGGCATTCAGATCTGCAAAGACAATCGCAACTTCCGTTTCATGTCGACTTTAAACTTTATTGGTTACTTTGGGAAATTTTAGAAACAATTTTTACTAACTTGAATTCAAATTGTGCACAGTTCAAAATGTAAACAATAGCAATGACTTCATCACTACACTTGTATTATCAATTGCCACTGGTCTTCCTTCTCGCATTCATTTGTATACTGAATTGTGATTGCTCTTTTGTTTCTTACATCTTCATCTCTACACACTGCAAAAATGGTGTTGAGCTGATACTCAGGTGCCACAGACAGAAAACAAAGCATGCGACAGCTGCAACACTTCCCCGATGCAGAATATAATTTATGCAAAACCACAGCCTAAAACTGCTTACCTAAACTTTAACATGCTTCTTTTGCTGTCTCGAAAACACTGCTGTTTTTTATTTTTTATTTTCTGGAAATGCAAATCTCGTTGGCAAATAATGCTTTGTCCTTCAATGGTTTGGAAAACACTGTTTCCACTCTGATACAGACCATGACGCCTTTCACTATTTCTACACAAGGGAGTAACAGTGCAGATATCTCCAAGTATTGAACATTTACATAATTAACACATTATATGAAAATGAACAATAATTATATCAAAAACAGGATAAGCAAGTAGGCAAGGCTGTAAAAATATGGTTTCCAAGCACATGAAAACATGAGCAATTCTATGGCTGTGGCACTTATTACAATTTTTTTCTTCTCAAACATTCACACAAATGTTTGGATGAAAGCCCAGCATGCGCAATATTCACACTTGCAATAGCAACAACATTACGGCAACATTACACTCTCTTTGATGCTAAGGTAAGCCAAAGGGCAAGGCTGAATTATTCCGATTGAGACAATTCTCTGCACATGACAAACATTCCACTGTTTCTAAAGTCTACAGGGCACTACAGACTATCTTGTCTTCTTATTCTGGTGCGTTACACATTAAATAATTGGTGTATCGATCCTTAAAGCATCAAGCAATGCTTCTCATATAGCTGAATTGAAAAGCTCTCACAGAAGACTATGACTTCAAATTTGAGACTAGTGTTCCAGGACAATGTAAATCAGACGCATGTGTAACACAGTGGGCAAATCTCAAAAGGGTTATTTCACAAATCGCTAACTCTCTTATGAAAACATCAAAAAAGGAATAATTTAGGAGGTGGAAAATGTTGAGCCGAATCTGCGCTGGAGGGAACTTTGCAGTACAAGGTAACTTGGAATATGAGGCTGTTCAAGTTATGCCTCATTAAGAAGCAAAAGCAGCAAGATTTTTTGTTCAAGTGTGACCTTCGGAAAGCACAGAGAGGGTGCGCTGTCATGTATAGAGGCGTACATTTCTACCTTGGTGTGCTCAGGAGAGGTCAACTACCTGTAGGAGTGTGGGTTGTATCACTGCCGGTCCTTTTCTCTGAGCGGCTTCTGAATAAACAATTGAATACATTTTCTTGAGAAAGAACATACAAATAATAACTAGCAAGTGGCACATAGTCAGCATGCAAAAGAGGTAACAGAGCGCACAAGAACATCTAAGAGAAAACCAACTGTGCGGTTTCTCCTGAGTTGAGTGTGAAGATATGTTTTTCAGACTGCCATAACAGTTGGGTCAAAAAAAAAAAAACCTCTTGTTGTTTCAAATGACAAAGTGAAGAAAACAGTTTCATAAGTATCGCTGAGTGCAAAGTAAGTGACATACTTGTGCTATATGTTTATATATTCTTGTTAAAGATGTACTCATTACTTTTCAATTTAAGTTTTTTTTTATGTGAAAGTTGTGTTACACTTATACTGACACCTACTGGTGTGGATGAAGCATCATGCAACAGAAAACGTTATTAGCTTTCAGACATGCTTAATTTATTTAACAAGTGAAAGAGTCCAATAACAGGATGGTTTCTGATATCAAATTAGTATTCAGATGGTCATATGACCTCAACATGGCAGCCACCATGATGTAACCAGTACCTTGTAAAATAAAACAGCTTTTATTAAGCTTCTAATGTGTCTAGAGTCGTCATCTTATGTACATTGTACTACTTTTTTTACCTACTCATCACTACTCTCAACTTTTTAATGAGGAAAAAAATAGCTGACGGCACCTTTAAAAGTGCGTTACTAATATTTTGCTTGTTAGTAATGCTTATAATAGGGCTGTCAATCTATTAAAATATTTTATCTGATTAATCACATCCTTTTTCTGTGATTAATCGCGATTAATCACACACTTCATGAAATGAAGCATAGACCATTTATCTTGTTTCAAATGTTTATTTTGTCATCATTTGCTATATCCAGCAAAGTAAACCAAAAGATTGAAGCGTGATTCTCAAAAATCAGTATTTTCTGCAAGCTTTTTTCAAGATAAATTTAGATGTCTTTCCAAAAAAGGACACTTAGAAACGCCAAAAGGACACCAAAGAACCAAATGATATAAGGAGCCCATATAAGCACATATGAAAGAAAAGAATAATTATAGTATGTGTACAGTGCAACACCAAAGAGCTTTTTTACATTTTAGAGAAGCCAAGTTGCGATACCGAACAGGACCACATGGCGATGCCAAAAAAAACCTAAACCAACTGCCTGCTGACTGCATATATCTACTAGCCTACAGTACACGGATCCATTCTGTATAACTAAACACAGCAACATAAACATGACAAATCAAAACATTATCGTGAATGTGTGTGGAAACAACGTGAATGTATGGAAATGTCTGTGCCTGTGCATAAATACAATGTGTGATCATTGCATCAGAGCACTCATACACGCATTATTATAACGGACTCACGCGTGCTTACTGTACTGTACGACTCCTGTTTGCCACTGCAATCGTCCTTGATTGAAGTCTTCATCGTGGAATTAATAATTCACTGAAATCTCTGAATCTCTGATGTAATCAGCCTGGTTTCCTTTATATTAGCGCTGTTTTGGACGTATTGTTTGAATGCATTCACTTACTGGATCATTGGACTGAAAACTTTCTCGGAGATTATCAGCTTAAAATGATCTAATCGCAAACAGAGTAGCAAAATTGGGTTAAAGGGTTAGAATAGAAATTGTGCTTCAGTAATTTTGTGTTAATTGCGTTAAATTATTTTAACGCATTAAGGATTGTACAAATTAATCACATGCGTTAACGCGTTAACAATGACAGCCCTAATTTATAATAATGACAGAGACTCCCTTTCAGGTATAGTGAATTCTAATAAATAAATGGTATGTGAAGGTAAAAACAAAATGAGAAAAGGATGGATTTATTCCACAAAATAAAAGCACAGCAGGAAACAAACTGATGGTTAGGCTTTTGCATTTCCTAAATAAAAGTTCCATTCTCCTTCCCTGAAAGCACTTTTATCATTTACACCTCTTTACTATGCATGAGGATTTAAAAAAACAGAAGACTCAAAGCTCAGAAATGAGTTTTTAATATAATTCTTGTGTGCTTATATTGAGTCGAGCAAGGACTCCATTACTAAGATGAAGAGATAAGAGGGGAAGAAGTCTACAGAATGTCCTGCTCTGTCCCGAGTCTCTGCCGCATCATACATGTGGGTGCTGCAGCAGATGGTGGTTTGAATTTAAAAAGCCTGCTAACGCTAGTTTCATTGTTTCCCCGAAGCAGATATGACAAGGTGTTTGGGTCCAAAGGGGTGATACATTTGGTGGGTAATTGGGATGGCATCTTGTAAGGAGCTGAAAGAAACTTGAGAGCAGACGGAATGAGGAGCAAGTAGGAGGAACAGCGAGAATACGAGCTTTGCAGAAATGTTCCAACAAACAGTCAATAGAGAGAAACTGAACTTTAATGACAGTGATGTCATGTTCTGAGATTCTCTGCTTGTGTTGCAGAGTTTTATTTTACCTTTGTCTGAAAGGTTACGCAACCGGCTGAGGTCATGGTATATGAGAAGCAGCAATCCTGACAATTACAGACAAAGAGTACAGGCTCAAGTTTTTATGCAATGTCAACACCTTATTTGTATCACGTTACTTTAAAAATGCAGTTGAGCCTACTGGCATTTCAAGAGAAACAAAGATAGCAGCTCGACTGTGATGCGTGGCTTCATGACGTGGCTTCATGACTACCAAAACATCATGTAACCTTCACGCATAATGTTCTACTTTTACACTGGTTCATTGTTGATGAAGTTTGGGTTTATTCACCTTAGACTGCCATGTTTTGGTAATGTTCAGGACCCTTTCGATGACACTCTGTTGCGTCTACATTTAATGAACCCTATGAAGCATGAAAATTAAATGCTCTGCAATCACGTTTTTAAAGAAATTAATACTTTTATTCAATAAGTATGCATTAAATCAGGGGTCGGCAACATTGGCACGCAGAGGGATAATGACTGGCACGCGAGCAATAGGGAGAACTGTATAACGACAAGTCACCCCCAATAATTAAAAATGGCCAAACTATCCCCCCTAATATTTGAAATTCTTGCACTGATCTCCTGCACTCCATTATGCAGTGCTCTTGTTGTGAGGATGACAAAAATCTTTAAAAGTTACATTTTCAACCTGGTCTGCCTCAGCCGTCCTACAGTGCTCGTCAATGTCAAAATAATTGAGATGGCCAATCAAAGTAGGCGGGGTTTACTGTTCACAGAAGCGGAGCGTAAATTCTAGTGCAAAGCATCAGTTTAATGTTGAAAGACAGCGAGGAAAGATAGAAATTTGCAAAAAGCAAATCATTTAATATTAGTCAACTGTTTTACGATAGAAATGTTAAATAATCGACATCAATATCCAGTGATGCAAACTACTCAATTTTTTTTTTCACAAATATGGCCATTTTGAGAGAGAGAGAAAAAGAGAGATATTAAAGTTGCGTGTGTGAATTACCTGCATCTGTGTCTCTCTCTACAACAATGAAGCTGAGTTTAGTTACTTCAGAAACAGCAATTTTACCCCCTCGTTGCTGAGAAATATAATGTAGTGATTCAGTCTCAAAGCTATTTATTAATAAAAGGCAGCTTTGACAACAAGTTTCTGTGCTCCTGAATGTTTCTTTGTGTGCACTGGGTGATCTACAATCTCTGTGTGCGAGTGATGTGTGTGTGTGTGTGTGCGTCAATTAAAGCAGCGCATTAATATAGAATGGCGATTAATCTGAATGGTTTTAATGCACAATATTGGCACAGTGCCAATTCAGTTAACCAGAAAATTTTTTAAATGGCAATTCATGCCCAAAAGGTTGCCAACCCCTGCATTAATCAAAAGTGACAATAAATACACTCGTAATGTTACAAAAGATTTCTGTTTCAAATAAACAGTGCTCTTTTGAACTTTCTATTAATCTAAGAATGCTGAAAACAAGTATTACCATTTCCACAAAAATATTAAGCAGCACACATGAAGGATCATGTGACACTGAAGACTGAAGTATAATGACTGCTGAAAATTCAGCTTTGCCATAACAGGAATAAATCACAATTTTAAATATATTAAAATAGAAACAGTTATTTTAAATTGTAAACATTTATTTCACAATGCAGTATTTTTGATAAATAATAAATGCAGCCTTTGTGAGCATAAGAGATTTCTTTTGTCCCCAAACTTTTGAACGGTAGCAGTTGTATAACATGTTTAAGGCATACAATAAAATTTTAAAAGTTAAAATAAAAAAGTTTTTTTTCTTTCTTTTTTTTTGTATTTGCTGTGTATCAATCTAATCACTAGGTCTTCTTTCTTTCTTTCTTTTTTTCTTTCTAAATGTTACTCTATTCATTTTCTATTTTCACTGTTTACGATACACACA
Organism: Sinocyclocheilus anshuiensis; assembly: GCF_001515605.1. Lineage (NCBI taxonomy): Eukaryota > Metazoa > Chordata > Actinopteri > Cypriniformes > Cyprinidae > Sinocyclocheilus > Sinocyclocheilus anshuiensis. The sequence goes on from NW_015539862.1 coordinate 451,642, forward strand.
AGGTCACAAAATCACCTTTCGTGACACGGCAATGATTTTTATTTATTTATTTATTTATTGAGGTTATAGTTGAACAATATATCAGTACCATGCTTTTACATTTATCTGTACTGATTGATATTAGATATTTATTTGCTCATGCTGCCCTATTTTTACATTTAGATGACTTTATCATCTTACACTCTGTTAACCTTTAAAAATATGATTAATTTAAAAATACTGTTAAAAGTAGGGCTGCACGATAAATCGCATGTGATATTTAATGCGCATCTTGTCAGAAAGCCAGTTCTGTAATCAGCGGTAAATCTCCATCACCTGCGTGCCTTCACATTGAGCAGCATTAACTACACAGAGCCGTTGTTCACTGACGAGCTGCGCAAAACCACGTTCATATTCGCGCGATTTTTTGCGCAGCTCGTCAGTGAACAACGGCTCTGTGTAGTTAATGCTGCTCAATGTGAAGGCACGCAGGTGATGGAGATTTACCGCTGATTACAGAAACGGCTTTACTGATAAGATGCACGTTAAATATCGCATGCGATTTATCGTGCAGCCCTAGTTAAAAGTAATCTTTAGTAAATCCCAAAACGAATATCCATTTTCCATAATGTAAATTATAATGTTGTGAAGTTCACCTATGAAATGAAGTGAAGAAATGTTTTATTTAATGTTTTATTTTATTTATGTTTTATGTAATTATTTTATTACTTTTTTCTTGGCTATAACATAAAACTAATCACTAGCTCACCTAAGCTGTCTTGTAGGTCCTTCCAACTCTTTTAAAGCTAAAAGTTAGGACCTCGTGACAACCTCCATAAACAGGTGACACAGTAACAATAGTATCCGTGATAGTACCCAATCAAATTTCCTTCCTGAATGGAAAATCTACTATTGCCATCCAGAGACCCAGAGCGGGTATTTAATGAGACCTTACTAGAGCGATAAAACCGTGTAGGCCCTTGCAGATGGCAATCTATTGTATTATCTCCTTGGCTGTGGAACCGGTCCAGAAGCAGCCAAGTTTTATTGATGCATGTGACCACAAAAGAGAGCTAACAGAGTAGCATACCACAAACCAATCTGTAATCAGTTTTGTGGAAACAGAAGGAACATTGTTCTCTGTGAAGCAGTAAATTACGAGCGGAGACTTATATTCAATGTTATGAGCAATCTGATAAAGGTGAAACACACATGAAGAGATTGAGGCTTGAAAGTAGACGATAACTATCTGATTTACAAAAGTTGAGTGTTGAATGAAGCCAACGAATTAAACCAATGGCAAACAATGGGGAAGAACTAACTTGGCATCAATGCGAAAACAAAGCAATGTGGTTGCCAAGAGAATAACAATGCCGTTTTAGGTGGTCTGGAGTAAGTAGGATAAAATGTCCTAAAGGCAGAAGAAAGGGAACGGTGAACCCAGCTAATGTGAACAAGGCTGCAGTAAATGTGGTTGAGACATGCATAGGCTTCATGTCCTCAATGCTGGGTCAGAGCAAAGAGGGACATAGCACGCATTACAGTGGATACGGAACAACAAGGCTGCCGTAAATGTGGCTGAGACATGCATAGGCTTCATGTCCTCAATGCCGGGTCAGAGCAAAGAGGGACATAACATGCATTACAGTGGATCCGACATGAGGAGTCGTGTGTGTGTGTGTGTGTGTGTGTGTGTGTGGGGGGGTCATCATGGGAGGATAAAGAGGGAAATGGAGGACAGGAGGGGTACATGCCAACCTCCTGCCAGCTCCAATTACCAGGGAGAATAGAGCATGGCATGCAGGGTGATGGGTCTAATCAGAACCCCGCTGAAGAGACAAGTCTCCGTCCTCAGACCCCACTGTGAAACAGCCCGAGTGCTCTCCACATCCACGTCAGCCAGAGTTATTCTCACCCTGCACAAACACGGCGCCGCAGAAGAGGATGCTCAAATAGTGATGAAGCACCGTGGGACACTCACACAGAGAACAAGCCGTTCTTCAGAGACGGATCACTCATACTTAGATCCAATCTCATGTGTCTGCTTCGATGTCCATACCACATGCTAATTACGTTTAAAGGAATAGTTCACCCTAAAATAAAAACATTTTCATTCACTCCAATGTCGATCCAAACCTGTATGACTTTCTTTCTTCTGAAGAACATAGAATGAGAAAAAAAGCATAAAAAGCATAAGACTTGAAATTTAGCAGTAGTATGACCACTATTTTTTTTTCTTTTGCATCCTTTCCGAAGCATGAATATTCTTCATACATAGCATTTTTTTTTGCAAGACACTGTCATTTTTGAGTAAACTATTCCTTTAAAGGGATAGTGTACCCAAAACTGAAAATTCCATCATCATTTACTCATCCTCAGGTCCTATAAAACTTTCGTTCATCTTTGAAACAAAGATATTTTTAATGAAAGAGCACGGCCTGAAGAGATATTTTGTGTTTTAAATGAAAGTCCATATAACCAAAACTTGCTTCATGCTTCAAAACGTTCATAAAAAAGCCTTTAATCTGGTTTAATCCAAGTCTTCAGAAGGAAAAACGGTCACACTATATGATGGACAGATTAAAATTTTAGGCTTTCATTCACATATAAACATTGATCTACGCACATACACAGAGCACATCAAATATGGTAAATAAAACTCAATTGTACTTGTTTGACAAGCAAATATAGTTGAGCTGCCATTTACCATGTTACACAAAGCTAAAGTAGACTTCAAAATGTTGGAAAGCATATAATGATCACTATTACAATGGTACTTTTTCATCCTTTTCAAAGCAACAACTTTCTTCAAAATTCCTCATTTTGCGTTCCACAGAAGAAAGAATGTCATACAGGTAAGACATTTTCATTTTTACAGTGAACTATTTCTTTAAGCATATGAAGGTCTCCTTTGTTATAGAAGAACAAAGTTCCACAAATACACTTGGACAACGAATCCTTTGCACGGAATCTGTATACTTAGGTAAGGCAACTTCTGAACTAATAGTTTGCTTATGTAGGATTGACAGTTCTTGAGAAACAAATGTCCTTGTAATTTCCAGAGAGTGTGTATGAGAGTGATGGATAACAGCAATTAAGGGTGACATCTCTTTTGATGGGAGGGAGCAGAAGGGTTTCTGTAATGATATATGACAACAGAACACCATCCATTTTACTACATATCTTAATTTCCAGAGATCATTTCAAGTCCTCTTTTAGAAAAAACGTCGTTTTACATTATTCAACCAAAAATCTGCTTCACTGGCACATCACTGACTACTTAAATACAACAAATTAGACAGATGTGTTGTCCATTAAGAATGTAAGCGAAATGAAAATCAACCTAGAAATGGCTTACTTATATTGTAGTTGTCTGTGCACATTAAACTGGTATAAAAAAGTATGTCAACATCGAAAAAATGGCATACTTTAATTTCAAATTAGATCATACTCTCAATATAGCCCCGATACTTACAAATAACACAATTCTAGAGAATGAGAGCAAGTAAAATGTGAAAGACGGCAGGCCTAGCATCCGAACAAAACAGCATTCATTCATGCAAGATGACATCAGTGTTAGGTGATATCAAACGGCAGAACGCGGCTTTGCCTGCAGGCTGATGTACGAGATAACTTTTACATGCTATTATATTTGCATTTTTGGAGGCAAGACAGAGTGCGTTTAAAATGAAGCCAGGCAGACAACACATTTAGCCGCTTAGAAAAGAGCAAGAAGTTGCATTACATAATTATCACATGAATAAAGTGAATGAGCACTCATTGGGATGAGCATACAGAAGAGCTCCTGCAAAATATATTTACACATACAGGTGCATCTCAATAAATTAGAATGTCGTGGAAAAGTTCATTTATTTCAGTAATTCAACTCAACTTGTGAAACTCGTGTATTAAATAAATTCAGTGCACACAGACTGAAGTAGTTTAAGTCTTTGGTTCTTTTAATTGTGATGATTTTGGCTCACATTTAACAAAAACCCACCAATTCACTATCTCAACAAATTAGAATACTCCATAAGACCAATAAAAAAAAAAAAAACATTTTTAGTGAATTGTTGGCCTTCTGGAAAGTATGTTCATTTACTGTACATGTACTCAATACTTGGTAGGGGCTCCTTTTGCTTTAATTACTGCCTCAATTCGGCGTGGCATGGAGGTGTTTATTGAGATGCACCTGTATACAGTACATATTCAAAGTTAGGGGTCAGTAAGATTATTAATTAATTTCTTTATAAGATATTAATACTTTTATTTAGCACGATGCATTAAATTGGTCAAAAGTGACAGTAAAGATATTTATAATGTCACAAAAGTTTTTTTTAATAAATGCTGATCTTTCCATTCATCAAGAATCCTGATAAAAATTATCACATCAAATTACAATGTTAAAGATAAAAAATAAAAATTTGAGAAGCACAATGTTTTTTAAACATTGATAATTATATTAAATATTTATTGAGCACCACATCAGCATATTAGAATGATTTTTGTAGGATCATGTGGCATTGAAGACTGGAATAAAGGCTGCCGACTATTCAGCTTTGCCATGACAGAAATACAATAGATTGTACACACACACACACACACACACACACACACACACACATATATATATTTATATATATATATTTATATGATATATTATATATATATATTTTTTTTTCTGTCGTGTAATCGACAGTTTTCAGTGTCGACTAGTAGGAGCTGTACCGTTATAAATATATTAATTCATATAATGTATATCATTAAAGTTAATGAGAATACTGTACTTGCAAGAGCTCATCACAACGCATTTCAGGACTGGCTTACGCTGACTGCCTTATGATGATGTACTTATAAAGCTGTCTAGATAGGCAGGCGCTTGTTTTTGGAACAGAGTTTCAGTGTACAGTGATTATGCAGTCCGAATGGGTTTCACTGAGGTCAGAGCTCCTGGTTCACTTTAATTGTGAGCACTGAATTCATAAGGACCAAACTGCAGGTAGAAAACAGACCCAGCATAATCAATATTTGCTCGAAACATCCTCACCTTTAAATGGTATAATTGGCTGTGCAGATCTGCAACCTCACAGACACATGTAGTAAATAACAAAGCAGCATGTGTAAAGGTGAACCGCACCCTAGGAGTGGCGGAGTCCCGTCTGCAATATTTCAGCGGCATGCTGTTTATCTAAGTCGGTGGTGAGGAAAGAGGTGTAATGCATGCCATGACCTTTGAAATAATACACTTTTTCTTGCTGGCCAGAATATTCCGGCTGACTTCCCTCCAACAGTCACTTAATCAATGTTGGGCAGGTGTGACGTTGGTCTCTCTCTCCCTCATTTATCCGCATGGGTCTAGTTTTTCTGTCTTGCCCTCTTTCCTATGTGTCCTCCAGTTTATTGTGTCTCCGTATGATCTACAGCTCTGCCACAGGCACATAGCTGTTATTTATGCTACGGCACTGATTTGTACATAACAACACATGTGTGACCCATTACCACAACCGAAGGGTGATCTGCTCACTCCACTCAAGCGCAACGGCCCGAGTCACCTTGAGCCATGACAGCCGTGTGGAAATCACACGATCTGCTATCTGTCAGAGCGCCTTATATAGACTAGAGAGCACGCTTGGAGCCACCATCATGGTCTCATATAGGCCATCAGCAAAAAAAAGGCTTTTTTTTTTTTAACATATGTTATGCAGACGAGTCTGCATATGTGTCATATTTTTTCATGTATCTGGCTGATTACATTATGTACGCTTACTAGGGATGCACGGTATATTGGTGGCTAAATTGTTATTGGCAGATATTGCCATGTTTTTTAAAATTATTACTAGTATTTTTTAATTACTGTTTTTAAATATTATTGATATCATTGATATCATGCCTGGTCTCATAAAGGCCATCAGCAAAAAAAAACAACAAAAAAAAAACAAGTACTGTAAAAAATACTGCAAATGAATAACATACAAAATAATATATATGAATATTATGATTAAATGAATATAACATCAAATAAAATAATAAAATACAAATTAGATATTATAAATATAGAATTGTAAATAAAATATTAATAAAGGAATATTATAATTTTTCATTAAAAAATTAAGTTAATTCAACATCCTGTGCCATTTGCGTTTTTAAACTTTTGAACAGTAGTGCATATGGTGTGGAAAAAAAATAGAGTCTGTATAATATTTTAATGTTTTTGAAATAGGAGTGGACAATGAAGTCTCTTATGCTCACCAAAGCTGCATTTATTTGATCAAAGCTATAGTAAAAAAGAGGAATATTATTATTAAATATAATTAACATTTAAAATATATATATTTTTTTTTAATATATTTTAAAATGTAAATCATTCCTGTGAACATTCGAACACCTGTTTAGTTGAATTACTTCTGATAGAGTTCACTTTAATGTGATGTGCATGAATAGTGTAAGATGGCAGTAGCTGTAAATGAAGCCCCCTCGGCTCTGTGTATGTGACAGCCTTTACTTATTCTTTCAGTCCGCTAGACAGAACAACACAGATCAAACACATGAACCTCTCTATTAACACATCTTCTCTTCAGGCTGTGCTGAAGCTCTGACACTGAGCTAATCACATTAAACTTAAAACAGACTGTATAGCTGCCACTCCTACCACATTTCATCAAATCAACAACCTCACGACCTGAAACACCACAGATGACCACAAAACTTGAATGTACTACATTCACAGCTTTGGAACGTCCTGTGCCGTTTGCATTTTTGTTTGTTTTTCCAACCCAGTTGCATCTTAAAAGAGTTTTGAATACATTTTGCTTAAGTAAAAGATTTGAATATTTTTGGTTAATTTGCAAATACTCTCAGACACCAGTAAATGTAAATATATTATTGCCATTAAGTATATTTTAAAGTTCTTAAAGTTTAAAAATAACTGATTCTATTCGAATACATTTTAAAATATCATGTATTCCTGTGATTGCAAAGCTGAATTAATTCTAACATGTTGATTTGTTATTTTACAATACAGTGCAATCACTCTGTTATGGATTGCATGCTAGACACACATTTGTGGAAGGATGGCATTTAGTGAATTTACCTAATAAAATGACATTTTGATATTAAAAAAAAATCATTTCTGCAACCTAAATTATGTCCACTATACAGCACAGCTTCATATTTCATTACTTGATCACAGAATGACACATATTTTTACCCTCACTTTTACCTCTCCTGTTCAGCGGACTACATTATTCAATTTATTTAGCTTTTGAAAGTGAAAGCCTATGACCATTTCACCCTGAAGCTACACTGACCAGGCTGTCGGACATACGACGACTCAAAGTGTGAACTGCTCCAATTACGCGGCCTAGTGAGCATGGCTGTCAGAGCCACAGGGCTGCTTATTTAAAATGACCAGAGCAACATCAGTCAGAGAACAGCCACTACAGACAATATCAACTCTAAAGATTTAGAGCCTGTGTCACAAATCTGAGGTCATTTCCTCCAAACCAAACTGGACTGGAAAAAGCTTACTATATGGGCCAGGGTTATAAACGCATCTGCTGTAGTGAATCGCTAGTGACTCCAATGAGATCTGGCAGCTACAAACATGTTCTATCAGGATTAATTACGGATGTTACTCAAAATGAGGGAAAACAGCCCTTAATTTGGATTGTGCAACAAGCTGCAACTCGAACTAGTCTTTATTTAAAATCCAGTAATTGAAGCTAAATCGCAAAGCCCTCGAAAATGAGGCAGGGATGCCGATACAGACTCTAGGTGAGTGATTCCACCCAGCCATATTGCACGAGTCCTTGGGAGAGGCCTCCCTCGACAGACTCAGTTTGTAACTGTCAAACGCTCATGATCTACAGCGCTGGGCTTCAAGCCAGCAGATGGTGGGAGAAATTAAACTTGTGACATGGACCGTTGACTGACTGGAGCCGGGGAAGCAGTTGGAGACCACACCTGTAAAGCAGAGGGGGTCTGCGTGCGATGCGTGAGAGCGCTTCCCTGGAATGTGCATAAGCAAATGATGCTCTTCCAGGAAAACTAAAAGTTTCCATTCAGGAAAATGAACTTTCATTCAGGTTCAAATTGAGAAGCTTATTGTAATGAAACACACAGTTGATGACACATGGTGTCAGTAACATGGTGGGCGCTACTGATCCAGATTAGTCTTTGCCTTTACTTGACTAGCTGGAAAAATAAAAATGTAAAATACCAGAAACAAATGATTTTCATGGCATTTGGTGCCTATGACAAATCTAGAATCTGCATTGTTCCATCGACGCGAACAAAACAAGGCCTCCTTAAAAACTTTCAAGAGTGTGATTCATTGTTTCTTGTGAATACTTTGCAGCGGAAAGACTTTTTTTTTTTTTACACTTTTTTTCCCCACATATGTGCAACACGTGACATGTTTCACAAACTGAAACTAGTAGATAAAAACAAAAACACAGAACTAAAAATAAGTGAACAAGTAATAACCTTTTGTTGTTTTTTTCCCAAGAATTGTAGAACATAATCTGATCTGATAAGAACTGAAGAAACTGCTGCTAGTGAATGCAATTTGATTCATTTTCCAATAATTGTTCATTCTTTCTTCCTCGAAACTACAAAAAAATAATTATTAATGGAATCTGAATCAGAACAACAAGTGAACTAAGTCAAATCTGAATCAAAACTACAAATATTAAATTCCTTACAATTCCCATCCCAACTCGTTACTAAATTGCTAATTCAATATTCATTCACTGACAGTGAGTAATGTTTAGCAATTACATTGTCAGGTTTGAGCCACTTTGATAGACAAGAGCTCCAGGAGTTTTGTAAGCATACCCGTAGAGCTTTTGAAGATGATATCTAATGAGGAAACCGCATCCTCAATGTACAGAAATATTCTACCGAGCCATCATTTAAAAGCATTCCTGTGGGTTTAGAGGACATTGGGAGTTCTAATTCCTCACTATGTGACACGCAAAAGCATGTACATCATCATGTCAATATGAGACAAGACAAGACCATAAAATGCACCGGCCAAAAATGAGAAGAACTCTTTTTTTTTTACCATCTGGAGTTGACGGTAGGAAAAGTTCTGAGGCAAATGCACCCAGAATTATACCTTTTGATTGTGATTTAGCGGATGGAATGAAAATCATTAAACCGAACAATGCAAAAGTACATGTAACAAACTGCTTTGCATTCAGTCTTCGCTGCAGTCCTTGAGTGTCAGTAATGTCAAATCTCTCCACTACAGAGAAATGAGGAGCACAAATGGGGTGCAGCTAGACGAAGTCATTATGAATTCACACAGAGGCCCATGTTGGCATCCGCACAATGTGATTACAACAGAGGCATGGCAAATTTTTATTCAACAGGCAACAGCTGTGAGCAACTAACGCCCACAACCTTGGTGCAAGTGCAGCCTGGAAGTTGAAATTAAACCTGCTGGTATTCCTCACGACGTGTAGTGTGTGGCGACATGTGAACCCTGAAGCTGTGTTAGGATGCATCAGTGGCCCTCTAAGGAAAAGGACTTGTTCACGCTTCTAGAGCAACCATACAAATCATAATCACAACAGAAATGCTCTCATAATTGCCTTCTGTTTAAATTGGGTCCAATTATGTTAAGTTCACATTAATTGTTTAGCAATATGATTCAAGTAGCTAATTAGAAAGGCAGAAGCAGTGACTCATATTTTCCTAAGCTGTGTGCGACCAGATAAACTCAGGTGGGAGTGATTCCTGTGACTGAAACAAGTTCTAGCACATTAACACAAGTCTGTAAACCAGGTCATTCAACATTAAGAAGTTTAACTCTCTTAAGTACATAATGGCTTGCTGTTTGAGAGATACGGTCATTTTTTTTTTCCTTCCACCTTGCAAGATTCAACCGAACCAAACCAAAACGGAAAATAAAACAAAAAAGCAAAACACACACATAAAAAACAACACACAAAAAATAAAGAAGCAAAACACAAAACAAACAAACTTTATACTGCTTAAGGTTGCTTTTATGTTTAACTTGCTTTTACATGGCTCTCTGAAATACTATTCTAATTGGTCAATCATGCGATAACTGCTTTCCCACATGACTGTGCTCACTTCTCTCATATCGCTTTACATATTGTTCTCTCAATTTAATGTTAAATGTCAGTGTTTATGTTGCCATAATGACTGGCTGACCGTATAATGTGAAATACACCTTGGTACTGCATGATTATCATATTCATACCATCTCTGTTCCAAGAAAATGGCCAAAGAAACACTGTACCTATTGGATTTAAAGCAGTTTAAGCACCACAGTTCCACCCGGGTTGAACAGTGATCAAAATCAATGTGTTATATTTCAGCCTAATATAATTTCTATGCGTTTAAGATGAGGTGATTGCATCTCTGGCAGAGATTCCCAAGACCCTCCAAATGTGCCGCAGAGGACATCCTTTAATAAGTCATTAAAGAACATCATTATCATTCAGCTTCTCCTTTGTGCTGGTCTTTCAGCATTGCTGTAGGACACAAATGATGCATTGCTTGCTATGAACAGTGAGCTATAAATAGAGTTCATTCAGTCCTGCAGGATCCTGTGGGCGTCCAGCTTATCCACTTCACTGTGGAAAGCAGCTAAAAGAGCCAAACTGCCTGCCTTCAATATGGCACCTCTCTCTTCGTCTTCCTCTCTGAACAGGGCCAGAGGACTCAACATTCATCAGATGATTTCTTCATTCGAGGCTTCTAATTTCAACCAAATGGCCTTGGTCTGCTCGTACACAGAGGTGAAAAATAAGATTAAAAGGGATTACACTGTGGGCACGCGTGTAATCCCAAACACATGGTGCTGGGGTGGGTCAGCCGTTACTACAAGGAATTCTGTGGGATATTTTAAGATATTCATTTCAATAGTGGCTGAATTGTCGACATTTCATCACATGCTCATGTTCCAGTCTCATGCTTCAGGCTTATTTCTCAGCACATGAATATATCGATGACTTACATGCAATCCAGGGGGCAATGGAAATATGGGTAAGGGGGTTATTCTTAAAATGAGGGCTCACAACCTAAAATGCTACTATTGACGCAAGACACTATATAAACTATGATCATGAAAGAAACCATCTGTCAAGACAATCAATGTAAATGTAAAATCAATCGACAACCGCTTTGACTAATAATAAATCTTTATAAACATTTTTATAAAAGGCCACATTGGTGCTGGCAGTGTGTAAATGTGCATTTCGTTTTTGTTTTGTTATCTTTACAAATGTATTAATTTTACAATCCACTAGCCATTCCAATGATAAAATACTGAATAATAAAAATATAAAAACATAATTTTATTTTATAAGCAACATTTTTATAATTAATAATTTTATCACTTGTTATGAAAGTGAAAAGTGAAAGTGACGTGACATGTGGCCAAGTATGGTGACCCGTACTTGGAATTAGTGCTCTGCATTTAACCCATCCAAAGTGCACACACACAGCAGTGAACACACACACACCGTGAACACACACCCAGAGCAGTGGGCAGCCATTTTTGCTGTGGCGCCCGGGGAGCAGTTGGGGGTTCGGTGCCTTGCTCAAGGGCACCTCAGTCGTGGTATTGAAGGTGGGAGAGAACACTGTACATTCACTCCCCCCACCTACAATCCCTGCCGGTACGAGACTCGAACCCGCAACCTTTGGGTTATGAGTCCGACTCTCTAACCATTAGGCCACGACTTCCCCGGCTATGGCTATCACTATCCTGTCCAATTAAAGGCAAAAGCTCATGCAAAAAAGCAGGAATTTATGAAATACCGGTCAAATCAAGGGCCATCAAATGGCAACAGGGGTGTCTTACCTTCCAGCACAGTAAGTTTGGCACTGGTGTTGATTTCTCCCACACTGTTGGTGGCTGTGCACTCATAGATGGCCTCGTCCCTGTGAGTACGTAGCGGCTGTATGCGGAGAACTGAGCCCGAGCCATCATCAAATTCAATCACCTGAGAAAGAAAGACACACTGTCAAATATTTTTCTCTCCTCTCGTCTTAAATTTACGACAAACCTTCAGACAGATCGTATATCATATAAAGAGCGGTGGTGGGTCTTTAATCACCTCCCTCTGAACTTTCAGCCAAGTACTGTCTTGAGCTATTCTCTTGGAACTGCCACGTCTATCCAAGGCGGATATTGTGACAACTGTTGATGGGATGGGCTCATTTTCTTGTGTATAAAAAAACAAAAAAAACAAACACAAATTTCAGCCCTGCTGGGGTGCTGAAGACCTAAAATCAACAAGGTGTGTATGGGGCTAGAACAGGATACTTAAAGAATAGTTCAGAGATTATACATTTAGTGCATTTAGGCTGCTGTGTTCTCCTCCCACACAGAGATCTACATCGCCTCATTTCGGTAAAGAACAGGGCTAGGCAACATGGTTGAAAAAAATCTCTCAATATATTTTTACAATATTTGACAAAGCAGCTCCATAACATATTTGGACACTGAAGCCAAACCTAAAATGTACGGTATTATGACAAATGTTTGTCAGATACCAGTTGGTTTGACATTTTTAGATGTGTTTTAACCCCTTGACTGTCACCGTCCCACCTGTGGGACGCTTGGCACTCTTTTTCTTGTTGTCCTTTTTCTCTATCAAATCTTTTAGTAATCATCATAAATCATATATCATTTGAAAGCTTAGAAGCCCAAGATTCATCCTGTGAAAACCATATTGAAATCGGACATTGCGTTACCATGGAAATGGTACTTTAAAATCTTTTGGCGGTCTCCTGCCCCTTAGTGGGTGGTGTCAAGTGTCATATTACAAAATGCATTACGCTCTTTTACAATCAAAACTTTTTATAATCTTGACAACAAACATATCATTGGAAAGGTCTGAGTCTCAGGATTCCATATTTGGAGGAATTTATAATTAATTTCCTTATTTATTTTGAGATAGATGTAATATTGACAGATAAATCTAGACATTTGTGACAGAAAAATGCATTAAAAAAAATTTCAATGGAGTTTGGATGGCACACAAGAAAATCCCTTGGTATAACGCATAAACAAAATTGGATATGAACTTCAATTTTTTTAAATATCAACTTCAAATTTGGAACACAACTTATGTAGACGTATGGCTTTAATTTTATAGCAATTTTGTATTTTTAACTATTTTTTAAAATATTTATTTTATATAAAATAAAAGAAAAATAGTACAATACATTTTCTTTACAGTACATTTAGACTTCTATAACTTTTTAATACTTTCATTTTTTTTTTATTATTTAACTTCTGTAATAATCTGCTAATTGTCTTCTTTAAAAAAGAGACCAACCTTAGGTCTGTATTCAAATGCGTTCATGAATTATAATAATTTAAGTTTGGATAGTGCACTACCCGGTGGCTGTTTGTGGTATAACGCCCTAAATAAAATCTCACAGGAACCTCAATTTTTTTCATATCAACTTCAAATTTGGAACATAACTTATTTAGACATAAGGCTTTAATTTTATACCAAATTTAGAGTAAAACCTGTTATGTAAAATATTTATTATATATAAAATAAAATAAAATTAATATAGTGCATTTTCTTTACAGTAAATGTACCATAACTTTTTGATACTTTAATTACAATAATTTAAGTTTGGATAGTGCACCTGCATGCCTATTTTAAAAAATGGGGGATGACAGTTAAGGGGTCACTGTATTTATTTCTTAAATAAACATATAAATAATTTTTAAATAAATAAAATAAATATTTATTTCTTAGTAAATAAAATAGTAAGAAGTATTTTTATTACATAAAATGCAACAATATTTAATTATATATATTTTTTTGCTCCAAAACAAACAAACAATCACTCAACACTATTTATCTATTTTTGCAGTGAAAGTGTCCAAATACTTTGTTTGTTTGTAACCAAGTTTTTTTTTTTTTTTTGCTTAAAGCAGCCCTGTTCCCTGTTGAAAAATAATAAAATAATGGGGCTCCATACTGACCCTAAACCATCCCGAGGTCATCACACCTCTTTACATTTACTTCCGATCTCAGCTTAAACCACAACACAGATAGAACAGGAATTAGGGCAAAGGGAATAGAGGGACAACACAGAGGGGTGTGACGTGGCTGACGGCAACACAAAAGAATATATCAGCGTAAGAGCGCAAGAAGAAAAATAAGAGTGTTGCGCAAATGACTGACGATGGAAAGCAGAAAGGCATCATAATGATGTGGTATGGGAGAGACACTGACATGCCAAGGAGAGGCAGGGAAAGACAGTTAGTCACCTCAAAGCGCTGGGAGCTAACTTTCTTTCCTTTCTTCATCCATGTGATCCGAGGCTTGGGCTCACCCGCTGCTTGGCACACAAAGGATGCCACTCCTCCTGAAATCCCCGTCTGGTCCTCTGGAGATTTGATGAAATTTGGCAAGCCTTGAAAAGCGAGGTAGAAAGAAAAAAAAAACATAGAGAAAGAAAGCAGCCATTAGTTCCTGAACTGTGGTCGTGCAAAACCATGTTAAACTAGTTATGAACGGGGATCCTTCAGACTGGAACTAAGTTAACACCTGCAGCTGAGCCTGAGAGAAATGTTCCCCCTCAAGTCACCTAATACTTGTCAGAATGATCCATTCTCTGAATAACAGCTTATAGCTAATAAAAGCTACAGCTATAGCTAATAAAAAATAGACATTGTAACATTAATAAAAAATACTAGTGCTGTCAACTGACAAACATCAAACTAATCAAATATTTGACAAAAGTGACAAACAACTGATCAAATATTTGAGAAATGTTTTGTCAAAATTTTACAAAACATACAAAAAAAACCAGCTTTAAAAGTCAATGAGGCAGTCACAAGCAGCACGTTAAAATGTGTCAAGATAAAAATAGTTCAACATCTCGAGAACCCTGCATTATGTTCCGATGCACTCTGTCTAGTTCTGTCAGTTTAACTCATTCATTTATTGCAATTAATTATTACAAAAATTAACATGCTAAAAGATTAACTTTAATTGGTCACATTATTATTTAATTTAATCACACTGGAAGCCCTATAAAATAGACATTGCATACATTTAATTGTCAATATTTTTCCATATAATCACACAAAATGCAAGTGTTAACTTGACAGACTTAAAAAAAATACAAAACAGACATTGAATACATCAACTGTCTTTTTTTGTACATTAATCACATTATTGTGACAACCCAGGAAAACATATACATAAAATGTTTTTTTTTAATTTTTTATAATTAAATTAAATGAAGTGTTACGGTCTGGGATAACAGAAAATAAACAGTTACTATGACTCAACAGCCAAACATGGCCCCAAGAATTTACAAACACTCACACGTGGAGGTGAAAAGGAATCAAAACATTTCATTCTCTATTCAAAAGGAGGAACGCTGACAATAGTATGGCAAAGAACTTATGGCTAAATAACATTCAGGTTTGTTTTTAAACAGGCCAGTCGGAGCACGCTGCACCTCATGGTTTTTTGGCAGAGCAGTTCACACACCCTGCATCTTTGTCATGCATTTACAATACAAACAACAATGGGACATGTTTCATCACTGCTCAAACTAGGTAGGACTGTGCGAAGATAAAGACTCACACATATCGCCTGACTCATTTCAAACACGTAATGGCTTGTTTCAAAGAACATCGGTGCCAGATCAAGCAGAGCAAGACCATTTGGCAGAATTGCAGCTACTGCGCAACGTTCCGCGGAAATAGTGGGTGATGCGGGTGAAAGGTGAATCACACGGTAAAGCCAGATATAAACATCATGACATACAGATATTATCAAAAATAATACAAGCAACTCTTTGTAGTTGCTCTCACAAGGGTGGGAAATCATCTTCAAGGACAAGCAGGCCAGTGTTTGACCTTATAAGACGTGTACAAGGACAGATTTAAACATTCTGTTTCTAGAATGTGCACCAAGCAGTTTTTTTGATGTTCCTGTTTGCTAAAAAATAAAAAGGAGCTACATAATTTAATTATTATAATAATTATTAAATAAATAGAAAATGTATAGAAATAATAATGATAATATTTATTATTATTATTATTATGTTATAAAGTTGACAGTGTATCTCATTTTCTACCCAGCTATTAATGCAATTATCTATAAACCTGAGAAACACATTTAATTCAAATTTATCTTAATATCAAATTTATATGCAGTTTAACACAATGTATTTGCTTGCAAAATTCAGTGATCAATAAACAAGATTAAGGCAAGAGTGATGAGAAACTTTGGGAAAAAATATACAAATACAAGTTATTCTCAAATGTATATTCACTGCAAACAAATAAATATATATTTCAAATTTATTTTAGAAAATACACATTTTAGAAATTTGCTTTTAGATTTATTTTAGACAAAAACGTACTAAAACATCTGCATCACCCAATCAAGTAGGCTAATCAATCAATCAATCAATCAATCAATCAATTTGTAAACATTAAATATTATACTAGACATATCACTTGTATTACCCTTATACCATTCACTAATGCCATCAGATCAGAAACACAACCATATTGAATCTAACAGAAAAATGGACTCTCATCTGTAAATACTTCACCTGCATTAAATATAAAAACCATAAACTGGACCCTGAAAACCACTTTTAACCTGATCTCAGTTTATCAGTCCCATGATTTCTGATAATCTCCTTCATAAGGACGACACAAAAATCCATTATCACAGTGAAACATCTCCAGTGAACCACGGGACATGCTGGAATAGATCACAGTGTCCTAGTGGGTGGTCCACGGTGGGATTCTAATCCTCTCTTACTCAAGGGAGAGATAAATTACAGCAGTGTGGAGACTACATGCGGTAGTACATATGATTCTCTTGGAGGGAAGAAGCCGAGGGAATACGGTGCCGCCACAACGGTGTCCTTCCTCCTCTATACTTCGGAATCAGAGGGATAGTGCTGAAGAAAACAAAATCAATACCTAGTTAACATAACATAGCGCATACGGGTAAGGCGCATAAGTACTGACTAGCAGACTTTGAGTTTGTTAAATCATCAATGCAGTGTGCCAGGCGACTGGGGCTGCTCTTGCTCTAGGACATAAACCCACTGGAGCTGTATCTGAGAAGAAGACACCCACAACTGTGAGGCTGTTTGTGTGTATGCACCTGCATGTGTATCCGTTGTAAAATCTAAGCCAATGTGTACCACACCAGCACCTCTATGACCCACAGGAGTATTGGCTGGCCTGACATTTAAATGACATTTACGTGCTGGTTCCTCTAGAGACCGGTTTGATTGGCACCGCAGAGCAATGCATTCCCTCATAAAAGCCTTTCTGGCCACTTTTATTTTTGTTATACACACACAAAGGAGTGGAAAGGGAGTTTTGAGAGCTTTCGGCCTCCTCGTAGCAGCCATCATGGATAGCTTCTGGTAGTTTCATGGGTAAAACCCAACAAGATTCTCCAGTTACCTTGCTGGGAGTTTCCCAAGACATGGATACTTGGATGTGCATGTGATTTAAAGCTTGAGATTAGCGTCAGTTTGACATTCAAGAGTGCTTCTGTCATGACAATTCTATTAGATGTAGTCAGCATGTGGGTTTTCCCCCCATTGTTTACTAGCAAGGATCAGCGGATATTAACCCATCTGGGCACATGTTTTGAATTAAAGTGCATATAAACTTCTGAGAGTTTAGGCAGATGGGATGCATGAATGAACCACAGAGGTCCTGGGGAAAGACAGATAACAAGAGTGTAGACAGGCAGATAATTGGTTTGATCAATACTTTGATAAAAAAAATGTAAACTTTGACTCTAACAATGAATGTTCTTTAATAATAGCACTCAACAACACATTCTCACACTAAGTATTGTAAGTTTTGTTTGGATAATGAACATTTATACACAGCCTGAAACAAGGAGGAAAATACATCTACAACCATTTAGACTGCCCAAGAACTACAGACAACAACACTAATTATATTACTAATATTAAAGGGATAGTTCACCCAAAAAAAAATTTTTGATGTTTATCTGCTTACCCCCAGGGCATCCAAGATGTAGGTGACTTTGTTTCTTCAGTAGAACACAAACAAAGATTTTTAACTCAAACTGTTGCAGTCTGTCAGTCATATAATGGCAGTCAATGGGCTCCACGGCTTTGAGAGTAAAAAAAAAAAAACATACACAGACGAAACCAAATTAAACCCTGTGGCTCATGACGATACATTGAGGTCTTAAGACACGAAACGATCGGTCTGTGCAAGAAACTGAACAGTATTTATATATATATTTTTTTACCTCTGATCCACCGCAATGTCTAACTGTCCTGAGCGCGTTCACAACATCCGGCGCATGACGTCAAATAAATACGGTTGTGCAAAATATTTCACGTTGTCTGATGATATATCAAAATCGTCTCTTCCATTGTGATGACCTGTACTTCTAAATAGCTTTAGATCATGGCAGTGCCAGTGAACACGTCCACAATCTCTCTGCACTGCGTAAATAATGAGTTGTGTAAAACATCGCTTCCGCACATGTCTACTATCATAGATATGTATAGATGCCCTATTCGACTGCTCCAGATACGTTGATGCGTCCGCCATTTTGGAACGTATCGCGGCCCACAGAAACAGTTACTAATGAGGCATCTACTTATATATATCTATGTCTACTATGCCAGAGCACGCACGCAGACGTACACGTGTCGGATGTTGTGAACGCGCTCAGGACAGTTCGGACATTGTGGTGGATCAGAGGTAAAAAATTATATAAATACTGTTCAGTTTTTTGCACAGACCGATCGTTTCATGTCTTAAGACCTCAATGTATCATCACGAGCCGCAGGGTTTAATTTGGTTTTGTCTGTGTATGGTTTTTTTACACTTAAAGCCGTGGAGCCCATTGACTACCATTATATGACTGACAGACTACAACAGTTTGAGTTAAAAATCTTCGTTTGTCTTTTACTGAAGAAACAAAGTCACCTACATCTTGGATGCCCTGGGGGTAAGCAGATAAACATCAAATTTCATTTTTGGGTGAACTATCCCTTTAATACATTTAATACTGCTAATACTACTAATAATAAGAGTATTGTATCAACAATAATTATTATTGTTGTTATTCTTGTAATAATATGAATAATAATAATAATAATTATTATTATTATGTCAAAAAGATTTTGATTCTGCATATTGGTTATCAGACTCTTGCATGAAAACAATTTGCATCATTCATAAAAAAGGCAGTATTCATGTGTGAAATAACATCCTTAAGTTGTTAAATTAATAGAAGTAGTATCACTGTATCATTTAGTATAATTAAGATACTATTATAGTTGTTAATATTTTGAAGTAGTTTTTGTTTTTCTATTTTCAATTTTCATTTTAAAGTTTTAATAATTTTGTTGTTTTTGCCATTTTTAAACTTTTTTTATGTCTATACAGTTTTTATTATTTTATGTCAGTTTAGTTTTAGTCATTTTAAACTACATGAAAATGAGAAACATTGCCTTTGCAACAAGCTGAAATAAAATAATAGTGTAATATATAGATTTTTTCTTTTTTGAAATAACCCTGGTCTACTCCAGTCTAAAACAACCTGAGGTACCATTTGGAACCATAGGACTTGCTAAAAAGCATAAAAGACCAGATTAGTTACATGTATTGTGGTGTTTATTGTATGTTCTGATTGAGTTGGCAATCCAGAGGACCTTTCCAGTGGCCAGTGACTTTATCCTCTAGGTGCTCTTGAAACATTTGTAGAGCTCTCAAAGTCTCAAAGCCAACAGATTGGCGTAGTGCAGTTGTGCCCTCAACATGTTTGTGAATTGACAGAGGAGAAGTTCAGGGCTCAGGGTTACTTTATGCTCAAAGAAACTCTGTTGAGAACACAGGTCATAGGAGGAGATGAGAGGGACCAGGCCTGACCTTCCAGGTGGCTGTGCTGTCGTCCCAGTCCATTTGTATTAACCAACTCAATAAATCCACAGGTGCCAGAACAGGTGGCCTTGGACACCTGTTGACATTTACTTCCTACAGTCTAGAGTCATGCTTTAGACAGTGGCATGTGGCCAGGGTAAGGGGAGACAGACATGTGGGCCGAAAATTATTGACTAGATGAAAGAACTTTACTTTTATTTGCGAACACGTTTTATTTGCGTCTTATGACCATTTACAAAATGGGTAATTTAGGGGTTTCCATAGAGGAAACTTGTGTTCCAGAATGCATCAGAATTTTAAAGGAATGTTTTAAGCATTTATACGGCTTTTAAGAAAAAAGACTTTAGAGTGGAGACGACAAATGGACACCCGGCAATTAGCAGCATTCCCGCTCAACAGAAACACCCGATCCGGACTGAGTACAAGGATCAATACGCAAAGCAGGGAGCCAACCATTCATTCTCATTAATAATAGATTAACAAGTTATCATTTTCACTCATGCACTGAGCAGAAATGTGTCCGATGCAATCAGCTGCGGTTGTTTTACTGAAACTTGTCCATTAACTGGGTTTTAGACCTTTTACAGGATTTTGCTTTCAATTAACTCTACATCAAGCCAGTCATTTTACTCTATATCTCCCATTTCTTTAATTAACATGCACAACTCCCTCGCTAACTCCCATGCACTGGCATCTGCAGCAAACTCTCACAGTGAGGGGTATGCTTGTAGGCAAAGCGACGAATGGCTGTGAAAGTTGTCTGAAATGAAACTTATCGACACTATGATTTTGCAGGACTTGAGAAACGCAGAACTCAATGGGCCAAAGAACAGAGATATACGAACGATCGAATAAGTGGGAACTAAAAAAGAAAAGAAAAAAATGAAGGGAATTTGTTCTCTAAGTGATCATAGTGTTAGGCTGCTGTTGAGTGCGCCACTTTCTAACGTTATTAAATTATTTAGGAGAATGTGCGGAACACAAATTCCAAGCACAATTATGCATATCCCTCTGTGAGAAGCATTAAAGTAATGGCTTTCCTCCTAAGACACTGCTGGAGAATTATCTTAAAGGGATAGTTCAGCCAAAAAAGAAAATTCTCAAGTTAAAAAACTCAAGTAAATGAGAACTGAGGCTATCAAGCTTCAAAATGACAAGAGGAAAAGGAAGAGGAAGAAGAAGAAGAAAACACCACAAAAATGCCCTTCAACCCAGGCTCATTGAAAAAAAAAATGTGCATGTGGCATCATTTCTGCAAAATTGTATTATGTTGTTTCTTGCACATTTCGCGTCACTTTCAAAGTCAAAATGTCTAGCAAGTGGTGCTAAAAGCACGTTGGCTTTATCCAAAACAGATGAAAAATCTGGCAACATTTTATTATGTTGGTTGTTGCATATATCACGGCTGTTCGGAATGAAATGGCTGGTGTTTCTAAAATTTTTGAGGTCTTTTATTGTGATTTATTTATCGTACCAGGTGAGCAATACAGTAAAAGTGTTTTGAAGTCATAACATAGTATTGTACAAGAAACCATGTGAAAAAAAGTCTTTAATATTTAATCTATAATACTGCCCTATTATCATACTTGGTGTGAAAACAAACGTTGTTGGTTGTTTTAGTGTTCATTTCAACTGGGAACTGTAGTAAACTGTATCTACATTTTCTACCTACAAAAATGTTGTGTTCCACAGAAGAAAGTGTCAGAACTGACAGAAATTAAGATTAAATGAGGTTCTTACACTGTTTGGGTGGAGGGTACACATGTAGCCACTGAGGGAAAAAAATCATTTACTAAAAGAATTAGCTCAATGTTCCATCATGCGCCTTTGACAAGTTGATGAAAAAAGAGCTTCCTGTTAATAGAGGTAAGCTGTATCATATGACCAGTCGGTTTAGCATTATTTCAGCCTTTAAACCGGTGCCCAGCCTGAAGTCTTCAAAGCCGTGACTCATTATCTGACTTTCCTACTGTCGACATGATATTGGATCAAAGACAGAGACGGGCAATCATGAGGGAATATCATTACTACCTCATTACTCGGCCCTCATGATAGAACAATAGAGTTATTCTGCCTCGCAGAGAAAACCTTCCTGTTTAGACAGAGCCATCAATATTAAAGCACATGCCGGCGCTAGATGCGAGCGCATTCCAGCTGGCTTCTCATGGGGCTATTGTTATGAGGAGCACAGAACATCGAAAGCATGCGCACAATAAGCCGGTGCCGTCTGGGCCTCGCTATTGGCAAAGGGACAAGAGGAATGTTTGCATGAGAGCACAGAAAAGTGAGCATTAAGGTTGGTTTGCAGGTGGCACCAGGCTGAGAACTCCACTAGACAGAACGTACAGAACGTTCTGGGTGACTCTGAACGCTTAGGGCAACCAGGCACTATGAAAGATTAAGGAGCCATGAAATATCACCATGATTGGAAATATTTTGAAAGGTTAACCCAAAGTGATCACCTGAGACCATTCTAGAGAGCCTCAAGAGTCTGCGCACTGCAGGTACGACGTTACTGAAGGCCGCAATTATGACACAAACATAAATGGTCATAAATCTGGCTGCTTTATTTTCTATGACCTACACGTAATCCGAGTTAACCCAGCGTTTTCCTCAGAGGGCTCATCTAGTGGATGACGAGTTGTATGAGAAATATTCTAGTCTCAGCTACAGTGGAAGTGAGTAATGGGAATTCTGCCTGAGGTTTACTTAGATTTTTCAAACAAGCTTTAAAACTCATGCCTTTTTACCAAAAAAGTTGTGACGTGGTTACTGCATGTACAATAAAAAAAAAAAACTGTCTGTTTTATTCAAATAAAATACAAATTATACATGCTTTTATAATGCTTTATAATATAATATATGCTAGGGCTGCACGATTAATCGCATGCGATATTTAATGCGCATCTTGTCAGAAAGCCGGTTCTGTAATCAGCGGTAAATCTCCATCACCTGCGTGCTTTCACATTGAGCAGCATTAACTACACAGAGCCGTTGTTCACTGATGAGTTGCGCAAAAAATCGCGCGAATATGAACGTGGTTTAGCGCAGCTCGTCAGTGAACAACGGCTCTGTGTAGTTAATGCTGCTCAATGTGAAAGCCCGCAGTTGATGGAGATTTACCGCTGATTACAGAACCGGCTTTACTGATAAGATGCGCGTTAAATATCGCATGCGATTAATCGTGCAGCCCTAATATATGCTAAAAATAAATACATATTTTAAAAGTGATTTCAGACATTGCAAACATTAACCATGCTGGAGAATTATCTTAAAGGGCTAATCAAACATTTAACAGTGCCATTAAAAAATTAATTAGATTACAACAAATGTAATGTAAATGTAAAAATAGGCATAAATGAGAATGCACTTACATAACCACTGATCTATATAATGACTGGAGCACTCATTGTGTTCTAAACTGCCGTCAGGCAGTGAAGCCACCGGAAGTGTTCGAGCCGCCATCTTACTATTATCTAGCAGCAGAGAGCATAATTGACTGACAGCTAAAGCCTTGACCTAAAATCACCTGATTTGAAACGTATCAGTCAGTATCAGTAATTTTTACTTCAGATGTTATCTGCAATGTTTATGGTCTTTTTGGGCAGGATAAGCAATATATTGAAATCCTTTAGGTGGGTGTGTCTGCTGCGCACTTGCCGACACGCAGGGAACTGAACCAACACAAAATTATGATTATAATAATTATGCAGGAAATACTAAACATGAACATATATCTGGTATTAGTAACTGAAATTGATTCGAATATACAATGAATAATACAGTACAAGCCTCTGATACTATGTTGTAGGGATGCACCCAGGGGCGGATCTACTGGGGTGGCACGGGGTGGCAACTGCCACCCTAAGAAAAAGCTGTGCCACCCCACCTGCCACCCCAGAATTATCACAGAATAAAATATAAATGTAAGCGGTGTTTCATGTGGTACTTTTCAGCCGCGGCGATGACAAAGTAACGCAAAATAATGGCAAAAACACGTCTTTTAATAAACTGCACGATGGTTGCACGCGCACGCAGCGTGCCAATCTAGTCGGCTTCATTAACAAATGACTCTTATGAACCGGATCTTTTTGAGTCAAACCCACAAAACGCGGCCCAGTTCACTAACTAATTGTTTTTACATTTGTTCGTGAATCAGATAATTACTGCTTTTCAGGTAACTCAGAAGTCCTCTGAGAAATCGAATCCCGTCCGGATATGTCTGAGATTCATCGCGTAATTGTTTGGTGATCCGATCCTCCGACCGCTCGCTCCACTTTCATCATGGATATAAGCCGTAACAATAACATGAAATCAATAAGAAGATGCCGATCACGGAAACTAATAGCAGAGTTAGGTAAGAATCTAATCGTATTGCAGTTTTCTTGATTGTTAATATAACTGATGATTTTAGTTGGCACTTTTTTCCCCAAACCATTAATTCAGTTTTCAAAACAGACACATTTTTCAAAAAGTTTAACAATGAGTAAGTTAAACATTAGGTAGCAAAACTGATGACACACCAATCAGAATCTCTGCATCCTAACAACGGAGAGAGGAGAGAGCTGAGTCATTCATGATATACAGGGGTTTTATAGGCCTACTTACACAGTATAATTATAGTTCAGTGCCAGTACATTAGATAATGGAAATTTCACTATTCTATATGTACAGTAAACTGTAGCACATGTTGTACACCTTCAAGCGTGTGACTGTCAAATTGTATTTGTAACCATTTTTATGTGTACTGCATGTTTGCAGAACTGAGAAATGACTGCCTAGAGATATAGCTAGTCTTGTGTCAGGAGACCAAGAAACTGCTATAGTACTGTATAATTTGGCCAAATGTGCAGAGGATGCTAAATTTACTTTTTTT
>NW_015539862.1:476568-476809 GCF_001515605.1 Sinocyclocheilus anshuiensis
AGTTTGAACTTTTCTAGTGCTTTTCATCTACTGCAAGATTACTTTACAGTAGTAAAATGAAAATGATTTTTTCCCAAAAGTTCATTGTTGAATTATACTGTATCTGTAATTTAATTTATGTATACTGTTATAGACATCGAGCTGCAAAAATAATTCCTGAATCCTAGTAAGAGTTTTTTGTTACAGTGTTATTGATCTCAGTGTTCACTGGGCAGGAAAGTCATCTGTGTATTTGAATTGT
>NW_015539862.1:476974-477087 GCF_001515605.1 Sinocyclocheilus anshuiensis
AGGAATTAATATTATGGCAAAGGTGTTTGCAAATGGCAAATGTTTAGATGTGTTTGTGATATTTTGAATGCAGTGCTTAATTTTGCAAGAGATGTGAGGCATTTTGCATTTTG
>NW_015539862.1:477293-477598 GCF_001515605.1 Sinocyclocheilus anshuiensis
TAGATGTTTGTGCTAGTTGGTTGCTAGGATATTCTGGGTGGTTGCTAGGCTCTTGCTATGCAGTTGCTTCAGTTGCTTCAGAGTATAGGGTTGATAGAGTTTGTTCTGGGTGATTACAGACATTCTCACCTCAAATAGTTTCAGTGCTTTAATATATTTATTTCTAATATTAGGAAATTCAAAAGTTTTTGTTGCTCTTAAACTTGCACTAAACATGATTATACCATCTAAGTAGCCTATGTAATTTTAGTCTTTAGTAAATCTTTAGTGATACAAGCTCAGAAACATTTATACCCTGTTGAAGT
>NW_015539862.1:478706-479282 GCF_001515605.1 Sinocyclocheilus anshuiensis
AAAATGATTTTCTAGATCCGCCTCTAGATGCACCGAAATGAAAATTCTTGGCTGAAGCCGAAACCGAACAAAATAAAACACTGGGCCGAAGGCCGAATACCGAACACATTTTTTTTTGTTTTTCCCCCCATGTATTTTGCCAGTTTTTTTCACCATTGCACAAATTAAATTTTCAAAGAAAAAAAATCAATTACAAAACAACAATTTAAAAATATTTAACACTGAACATTTTTAACATTCTAGCAGACATTATACCAACAAAGCACAATTTAACTTCAAATTCATAAGTTAGTAAAATAATACTTTTTTTGGCCATCAGACCCCCTTCTTGAATCAGGCATGTATTTTTTACTATACAAATAAAAGCAGCCTTGCTGAGCAAAAGAGAATTCTTTTAAACCATTAGAAAACATTTCAGATCCCACAGATACAAATCTATAACCGATTTGAACACTATGCGTGGATGTTATAATAAATGTGTTAATATAGCTGTTGTAATTATTATTGTCTTACTTTTTTATTTTATTTTACAGAACAACAGTAAAATTACAATACTAACATTTATGAATGTTGATA
>NW_015539862.1:479410-487568 GCF_001515605.1 Sinocyclocheilus anshuiensis
AGCCAAAATGTGCTTTTTACTGTTTTGTCTTGCTTTTCAAAAAAAAAAATCAATTACAAAACAACAATTTAAAAATATTTAACACTGAACATTTTTAACATTCTAGCAGACATTATACCAACAAAGCACAATTTAACTTCAAATTCATAAGTTAGTAAAATAATACTTTTTTTGGCCATCAGACCCCCTTCTTGAATCAGGCATGTATTTTTTACTATACAAATAAAAGCAGCCTTGCTGAGCAGAAGAGCCTTCTTTTAAAACAGAAAAGATCCCAATTTGAACACTATGTGTGAATGTTATAATAAATGTATTAACAGACCTGTTGAAATTATTATTATCATTATTATTGTCTTACTTTTTATTTAATTTTACAGAACAACAGTAAAATTACAATACTAACATTTATGAATGTTGATGGAGTTCTTGCTTTTTCTCAACTTTTATTTTGGCGTAAACACGCAGGAAAACCTCAGCGCTTCTTTTTGTTGACAGCAGCAGATTTATAAATGAGTCTCATTACGAATACGTCGCACGTATCGCATTGTCACGTGCCTTGTAAAAAAATCATAAAAATGTGACTGAGCAACTGATGAGTAACACAGTTTCAGCGCAGATTTTCCTCGCGCTTTGGATTTTGAACCCTGGTTAACAAGCAGAGGCCATTTCACGATTTCAATCATACAGTAACGAGCAACAATCATTACAATCATTACATGTCTTCTTATCGAAGACATGTGATGCAGCACTAAACAGTCTCTCGCTGTCGGTGCTTGTAATGATTTTTGCGTCTTTCTTGGACAGTTTTAAATGCTTCCACACTGCTGACATTTTTTCACTTATTCGGCCGAACACCGAAATAGCTTTTTTTGCTATTTTCGGCCAAATAATTTCGGTTACCGAACATTCGGTGCATCCCTATTGCTCTATGTTGTACTGAAATTCAAAGCTTACCATGCTTCATCTTGGAAATAAAGCTTCATGTCTTTAAGTCCGTACCGTATGTAGTCGGCGTTATTTCTCTGAATAAGTTATGATGTGTTTATTTTTAATGTCCTGATTGAGCAACATCTATTTCAGACTCTGAAAGATCACGCAAATTCTATGGTGTTTTACTAGCATTACTGTTTCCATGGGAGTAAAATGTTATGTATATATGTTGAATTAATTATTAATTTAACCAACATTAACTGCTTCAAAATGAATGCTGTTAACGAAATAATTGCTGAATTATAATTGGCGAATTAATGTATAAGTGTATACAAAGCATAAATCTTTATTCAAATTTCAGAATGAGCACTTTGTCATTTGTAATACATATGTTGAGCATGCCATGTTATCATGTTCATCTGATGTACATTTATGACGTCATGAGCAATTCGGTTCTCTATTATAAATCAGTGTACATAGCCAAATTTGACCAATACTGCTAAATTAAAAAAGCCACTAATACTGGCCAATATTCAATATATTAAGCATCCCTTGTTTTTAACAAGTCAAGAATATGTCATATTTAAGTACCACGTTTAAGCAACAAATTCCTGGCGCTGTATATTAAATGAGTGTGCACATGTACTGATTTTGAAAGTCTTTTTCAGCTTCATGCATAAATAGCTCCGAGAGAGAGGAGGGAGGCAGGGTGCTGTTAAAGCTTTTAGTTAAAGGGCAGCCGTCACCTTGGCACAGCCTGTGCCATTGACTGGCGGGTGGGCAGAGAAAAGCTTAAGTGCCCCCGGGGGATGGACACGAGATGGGGATGTAGGATTGGAGAGGAGATCAGTGGCTAGATGCTGGATTAATGGGGACCCGTTATGGGTTACATTATCCATCACAGTCAAAGCCCCTTTGACCAACACTAACCAAATTAATGCAGCTTCCCAAGGTAAAGGCCCCCTTTAAGCCCACCCATTCACTGCTCACACATCTTTACCTCCCACCTAGCACCAAACGTCATTTGGACGTCGTTTTTTTGGCTAAATCAAGTCGGCCCATCATGGACTTCTTTTAGCCCAAAAAGCGATGCTGAAAATTGGTCTTTGTTTGGTCCGTCAAATTTGGTCCAAATTTAGCCCAAAAATCGACGTTTAAAATTGGGTTTTCAAATTTTCAAATTTAGCAGAAGCACGTTTATTTCGGACCACATATAGCCCTAATATAGCCATGAACAAAAATGTAGCAGGTGAAAAAATAGATTAGACATTTGACATATCTGAAGCACTGTTGAATATACTGAAATATATTTTGAAAATATATTTTAAAAATACATAAAACATAAAGCTTAAAATTTTTTCCTAATGAGTAATGTGTACGAATATTCATGCATTTTTAATAATTGTTTTTTTTTTCAATGATATTTCTACACCACGTTTACCATTTCTAAAGTTATTATTATATTATATTATATTTACATAAATTCTGCGTGACTTCTACATGCTTTAATGGGCGCGCGCGCTGAACTGGAGCGGAGGAAGTCACCATGGAAACTGGGCGGCAGCTCAACTGTCAGCAGCAACTCCATCTCTCAGTTGTTTTCACTAATTTTGTTTTCACTAATTTCAGGTAAGTTTAGTCTCTAAAATTACACAAATACTACATACAAGCGTTCCTTACACTATCTTTCATGTAAATGACAAGCTTCCGTTGAATATTTACTTTATAGAAATGGTTTAGTGTCTTCATAAAAAGTCCGTTAGCATCTCAACCGTAAGGCTAACTATAAGGTTAACTATAGACTTGAGCTCTTGTTTCTGAAAGTCTGGGCTTTTAATGTCATCTTATGTGTAGATGAGCATTTTTTATATAAAGGTTTGAATTAAATTAACCTAAAAGTATGCACTGTACAGTTAATCGGATACGTCACTTGCATAGAGAGTGAAAATGGGCTGAAACTTAAAAGAGGTTTTGATCTTTCATGGCGTCAGAAAAAAACAAAAAATGACACAGGAGAAGTTCCTGATTTTAAAATTTCTGAAGGGAGCTGCTGACAGAGATATAGAAAACACAGGTGATCTGAGAAAAATTATTAAATAACTTTATATGCATCTTTCACAACATATTTCGCCTATATCATCATGCATCTGTAATTTTCTTTTGCAAAATTATGTGTGTGTGTGTTTGCTTGTTAGTTATTTTAAAAGGGCTTTGATGTCCAAACGTAAGAAACACTGTAAGAGCATTACTAAATAAGTAAACCTAAAAATGTACATTCTGTTATTAAATCCTTTTTTGTATATTCTGTCAATTATTATTTTTCACCTCTGCTATAGTTTATTTATAATAAACCTGGCAATGGCATTGTATAATAAATATTGTTGACTCTGTGACAGATTGTTTATGTTGCTAGATTCTTCCATGCTGATGGCCGTGCACTAGAGTTGGAGCGTATCTCCTGTCGAAGAAAATATCTAGACATTATGAACCATATGACTAGTAAGTAATACCTCAAACATACACTACCTAAAGTTTAAGGGTCAGATTTGTCATGTGTTTGAAAGAAGTCTTTTATGCTCACCACTGCTGCATTTATTTGATTAAAATACAGTAAAACAGTAATATTGTGAAATTACCATTTTTTAATAACTATTTTCTATTTCAGTATTTTTTAAAAAGTGATTAAAGTGGAATTTTCAGCATCTTTACGCCTGTCTTCAGTGTCACATGATCCTTCAGAAATCATGCTTTGTGAAAACAAGAATAAATTAAATTTTACAATATATTCACATAGAAAACAGTTATTTTAAACAATAATAATATTTCACAACATTACTGTTTTTATTTATAATCAAATAAATGCAGTTTTCTTGGTGAACATAAGAGACTTATTTCAAACTTAAATAACACAAGGGATTCGAATATTAATCCATTTATTCTAATAAAATCCAAGAAGCTCTTAAAAATATTAACATAAATAGTCATTTTTTCCTCTGGTGATTTGTATTGTATACCAATATATATAGCAGATTCCCATTCTCTATCTCCAAGCTACACACTCTTACACAGTGTCTACACTGGATGCGACAAAGTGACTGTTAAAAATCATTTGAACTTTGTGTCAGTACATCATAAATAGAATGAGGCATCAGGTTACTGCCAGGGATTTGTTGTGTCGTGCCACATCCAGTGTAAACAGCATCACTGATTATAATAGGTTCTATTGTATTTTGTTGCGCCGTCCGTTGTAGACACGGTGTTAGAACTTATATTAAATATCGTTACATATGATGTATGTATGATGCCATCCATAATTGATAGAACTTTTTTTATTTCAGAGACTGAAAATCATCAATCGTAGATTTCCATTCTCTATCGCCAAGCTACACACTCTCACACCGTGTCTAGACTGGATGCGACAAAGTGACTGTTAAAAATCATTTGAACTTTGTTTCAGTACATCATAAATAGAACGAGGCATCAGTTTACTGTCAGGGATTTGTTGTGTCGCGCCGCGCCTCATCCAGTGTAAACAGCATCACTGATTATAATAGGTTCTATTGTACTTTGTTGTGCCGTCCGGTGTAGACACGGTGTTAGAACTCTTATTAAATATCGTTACATATTTATGTATGATGCCATCCATAATTGATAGAACTTTTCTATTTCAGAGACTGAAAATCATCAATAAACCAATAAAATAAAAGTAATTATAACTTATTTCAAGAATAATAATAAGAATGACAAGAATAAATAAAAATGCATCTGTGACTTAATATTGCCTCTTATTTTTCAATGGGTTGAAAGTTCTCATTAAACACATAGCTTTCTTCTCATCTTTGTGCATTTGCATATTTATGAATCAAAATGTTTAACTTTAACTTTGTTTAACTTTTTAACATCTAATATTTGTTGTCTTATTTCTCTTTTCAGAGTTTAGCTCCAACCCCAATTAAGCAGACCTGAGCAGCTGATCAAGGATCACCAGAAACTTTGCAGAACGTTGGTCCTCCATGCCCAGGACTGGACACCAGTGTTGTAAGTCATCAATCTAGCAGTCATCCTGCTTCTCTGAATTGTCATGCTCAGAACATATTGCAGGAGATCTCAACATTGTCTCTCAAGGTCCACTTACATGCAGAGTTTTGCTCCAACCTAGTGCAGTGCACCTGAACAAACTAATCAAGGTTTTCAGTTTTACTAACTATAAAGTCACAAACAGGTGAGTGTGATCAGGTGTGGACCTAAACTCTGGGTGTGAATCACTCAGGTCCCTTGCTCAGTAGTCAGTAGTTAAGGGCTGTCTCAATCACAAAATTCTGTTTGCTCCATAAAAAAGCAGTGAAAACCAGGAAGCATCGATGCTCACTATGTTCCCTTATAGGAAGTTCTGAAGCTCAAAACTTAAGAGATAATTCACTACAAAATGACACGTGATAGATTTTAAAACACAAACCAATATTATATTTCAGCATAAACATACAACACTAAACAGTAATGTCTAATCTAGCAAATATTTATTTATGACTGAAATCTTGCACATACATGTAACAAAGTATTTATCATAATGTGCTGTAAATAGCATTAAAAAAAGATATCAGTTTTACTGTTGTGCATTAATGTCAGTAGTGATGTTGTACAATGAGGACGGAAATAGTCAGCAGTGTGTAGTGTGTAGTGAGCCTTACCAGTGCCTGAATTCGTGTACACAATATATTAATTCACAACCTAGTGAACTATTAACTATTAAGAGACGAACCCTCTGTATGACAGTGGACCTTGAGGGCCAGAGTTGAGAACCCCTGACATACTGATTAGTTAATAATCACTCATGAAGAATGAGTACACTTTAATTTGTACAGAAATATGCAATATTTGACTCCTATTCAGTGATGCTTTTATCTTTTTTCCCCTTTTGTTTGTGTGTCAATCACAGCTAAATAAAACCAAAGGCCATTCAGCCACAGGTCACTGCATCTTTTGCTGTGTAAGTTCATTTTTTTGAATGTCAAACACGTTCTCAGTATTTATATTTGGTTTGGTTTTTACAACCGTTTTAGAGTCACCGATCCTAAAGTGACGTGACATGTGGCCAAGTATGGTGACCCATACTTGGAATTAGTGCTCTGCATTTAACCCATCCAAAGTTAACACACACAGCAGTGAACACACACACACACCGTGAACACACACCCGGAGCAGTGGGCAGCCATTTTTTTTCTGCGGCGCCCGGGGAGCAGTTGGGGGTTCGGTGCCTTGCTCAAGGGCACCTCAGTCGTGGTATTGAAGGTGGGAGAGAGCGCTGTACATTCAGGAGGCCCTGCCAAGTATTGAGTGCATAGAAATGAACATACTTTTCAGAAGCCTGACATTTCTGTTTAAAATATCCTTTTTTTATTGATCTTATGTAATATTCTAATTTTCTGAGACACTGAATTTTGGGTTTTCATTATCTGTAAGCCATAATCATCAAAATTTCAAGAAATAAAGGCTTGAAATATTTCACTCTATGTGTAATGAATCTATATAATATATGGGTTTCACTTTCTGAAATGAGTGACAACAAATATTGACCTTTTTCATGATATTCTAATTTTTTGAGATGTACCTGTACATGTAACAAAGTATTTATCATAATGTGCTGTAAATAGCATTAAAAAAAGATATCAGTTTTACTGTTGTGCATTAATGTCAGTAGTGATGTTGTACAATGAGGACGGAAATAGTCACCAGTGTGTAGTGAGCCACTGTCCTTACCAGTGCCTGAATTCGTGTACACAATATATTAATTCACAACCTAGTGAACTATTAAGCTGATTGAGACGAACCCTCTGTATGACAGTGGACCTTGAGGGCCAGAGTTGAGAACCCCTGACATACTGATTAGTTAATAATCACTCATGAAGAATGAGTACACTTTAATTTGTACAGAAATATGCAATATTTGACTCCTATTCAGTGATGCTTTTATCTTTTTTCCCCTTTTGTTTGTGTGTCAATCACAGCTAAATAAAACCAAAGGCCATTCAGCCACAGGTCACTGCATCTTTTGCTGTGTAAGTTCATTTTTTTGAATATCAAACACATTCTCAGTATTTATATTTGGTTTGGTTTTTATAACCATTTTAGAGTCACCGTTTTGGTATGGTTCTTATGTACTATCCTTTTAACATTTCAGCAGCTGACTTTTTTTTAGTACTTGCATAGTAATTTTAATTGTACCACATTGCAATGCATATATAGCAGAGCTCCAGACTAACATTTGAGAGCAGCGAGTTTTACAGATGGTGGTGCCAGAAGCAGATTTGGTAGCACTGGGGGTGGTGTGTGGGGGGTATTAAAAATAATAAAAAAAGATAATTAAATCATAAAATTATTATAGTTTTGCATTAATAAGTGTAGTTACTAGTAATATTACACATTTATTTCTTGGTAATGCACATTTGACAGTAAAGCACTGAGCTTGAGTTGGGAAGCACAACATGTACTTTTATTAACAACAGTAACATGTGCAAAATGTAAGTTTTATATAGAAAATTAACATATTCTACTCTCATTAAATGTACCATTATTCTTCTGTAGTATTATATGGAACTGACCAACAACTTCAGTGATTATAAAACGAGCTCTCTTGCTTTATGTGTGATTCAGTGAGAGAATTTTTTTTTTTCAAGGCACTTTGTGACTTTTCTTACTTCATACACAAAAAAGAGCAAAACTTTTACAAAATTTGATTTCTTGATGATTTAAAATTTGATATTAGTGATTTTATAATTTTTAAATATAAAGTAAAAAGTAGAAATGAATGACTAATAAGCCTATAAGTGTTCATCTGCTGCCATCTACTGGTTATAGTGGTAATTTGATGCCCCTTTTTTTTAATTTTACACAAGTGTTTGTTTACCACAAAGCATATTTTGGTCATCCCTTTAACCCTCAAGCGCCAAAGTCACAAAATTGCGACAAGACGTCATACTTAATAAAATAGGCTGTAGATCCTAATATGGTGTTATATCTCATTTGTATTCCCTACCACTAGATGGCAGACGATTCTAGACCAAAATGACGTCATGTTCCTATTCAAAGTGTTCGAGCAAATAGCAGAGCAAGTGAGCTATCGTGTCATTGATGCGGAAGCAGTTCAGTTCACAGCGTGCGAGTAAATTGTGAGATTTGTGAGAGAAAATCGCCAAATGGCTAATAAAAAGTTGTACCGTGAGGATGTGTT
>NW_015539862.1:488049-491954 GCF_001515605.1 Sinocyclocheilus anshuiensis
TGAATATTACTGATGAACTGATCAAAAGGTAGGCTACTGTTCACATGTGTTTTACTACTATATAGTATAGTAATATAGTAATAATTTAGTACTTTCTCCTGTTTTATTGTTGGTTTCCTCTTTTCTGATCATTTGGAATGAGGATAAAAAGACAAAAAAAAAACATGCAAATAAGTTCAAACATCAATTCAATATCTACTATTTCCTGAATATTATAATATTCAAGATGGCCGCGCCCTGATGGCGTCATAATATGCAAATTAGATGAGTATATTTACACCCCACATAAACTTTCGGTCATGCCCAACATTTTTCTAATTTACAGTAGATCTCTATCTTTAAGCCCTTTCAAGCCACAAGCTTTTGAAATCTTGATGTCAAAATCCAGCATTTTTTCCAAAAAACCCTGGAGCCGAAAGGGTTAAAAATAAAATTTTATTTGTATGCTTTTTAGAGTTTTAAAGTGCTGTAAATAGTTGTGTGAAATACTTAAAAGTGCTTGAATTTCTCAATCAAAAGGTTGTACAAACCCTAAAATGCATAATGTAATGAAAACTTTCTATTAATTAACTATTTCTTCCACAACACCATGGTTATAGTTAGCGTTACTACTGGTTATATGTCAGCGCTGTTTGACCTGTTTATAACAGATTTCTGTGCAGAATTTGAATGCTTCTCACTAGAGCTCACAGCAACCTTTATTCATTCTGCAGCAAATTCAAGTGCTTCTCACTGGATCTCGCACACTGTGCAGTAACAGTGTCGCGAAATCAACACTGCTTCCTGAGTAAACCTGTTCTGAGCTCGGAGAAGTTTGTTTGCTCTGCGCTGATCCGAGCTGATAAACGGTCTGCACTGCACAGCTCAAACGAGTAGCGCCGTTTCACTAGCTTTTGTTTCGCTTGCTGTTTGATGTTTCTTATATGCAACAGAAATAGCAGCGCTTATGAGGTGGGGCAACGTAGTGGTCGCACCAGTGTGATTGCTCACAAAATTTAGTCGCACCCACAGAAAAACGGTCACAAAATGCGACCATTTGGTTGCAGTCTGGAGCCCTGTATAGGAAGTGACAAAAAACGGTGTTGAAAATTCTAGAAAATTGTTCTTATCCTGTAAGTCCCCACTCTTTTGTGCCCTAAGGTAGAAATGCCCTAACAGTAGGGAAAACTCAAGTGTATACTTTACATTTTGGACAACCATTGTTTTTTTTATTATTATTTTTACATTTACATTTTGGTTATTGTTTTATTTCTCACTTTAGATGCTGGAGAAAAAACAGCCAGGCTAAAGCAATGCTTCTCACTAGAGCTCACAGCAACCTTTATTCATTCTGCAGCAACTGCTTCTCACTGGATCTCGCACACTGTGCAGTAACAGTGTCATCGAAATCAACACTGCTTCCTGAGTAAACCTGTTCTGAGCTCGGAGAAGTTTGTTTGCTCTGCGCTGATCCGAGCTGATAAACGGTCTGCACTGCACAGCTCAAACGAGTAGTGCCGTTTCACTAGCTTTTGTTTCGCTTGCTGTTTGATGTTTCTTATATGCAACAGAAATCGCAGAGCATATGAGGTGGGGCAACGTAGTGGTCATGCTAGTGTAATTGCTCACAAAATTTAGTTGCACTGGCAGAAAAAAACGGTCACAAAATTTGGTTGCAGTCTGGAGCCCTGTAGGAAGTAACAAAAAACTGTTGAAAATTCTAGAAAATTGTTCTTATCCTGTAAGTCCCCACTCTTTTGTGCCCTAAGGTAGAAATGCCCTAACAGTAGGGAAAACTCAAGTGTATACTTTACATTTTTGGACAACCATTGTTTTTTTTTATTATTATCTTTACATTTTGGTTATTGTTTTCTTTCTCACTTTAGATGCTGGAGAAAAAACAGCCAGGCTAAAGCATTCAAAGTGGAAACTTCTGTCATGGCTCAATAATCCAGGATTGGGATGGTGGAAGGAGCAGAAGAACCAGAAGATCAGAGATCAGGCAGAGATCTACTGGTGCCCCTGAGGGAACCTATTTACGTAATGTGTTAGTTAAACCAAAAATGTTCATCATTCACCTTCATGTTGTTCCAAACCTGTAAGACTTTTGTTCATCTTTGAAACATAAATGTAGATCTTTTTAATGATATCTGAGAAATTTCTGCCCCTCCATTTCACAGTTTATGCAACCACCACTTTCAAGCCTCAGAAAGGTAGTAAAGTTGCTGTTTTTGCGTACACAAGGCATCTGTTAAAAATTTCTTCATTTGTGTTCTGCACAAAAGGGTCTTATGGGTTTGGAGCGACATGAGGGTAAGTAATTAATGACATCATTTACATTTTTGGGTCCAATATGTTCTAATGTGGTTATAATTGGTCCTTGTTCTGTTTTATAAACATTTTTTATATTTTAAAGATGTATTGTTTTGAAAACAAAAAATGTTTATACAGAAAAGATGGATTCATTTGATGAAAAGTTACAGTAAAGACTTTTAAATTGAAAAAAAAAAAAACTTTCAAATAAATACTGCTGATTTGCAAGTTCTATTCAAAGAATACTGAAAAATATCATGGTTTCCACAAAAATATTGGGCAGCACAACTGAAATGTTTCTTGAGCAGCAAATCAGCATATAACAAATATTTTTGTAGTTATATTTCACAATATTACTGTTTTTACGGTATGTTTGAAAATGTAGGCTTAAGATGTGATCAGGAAAGTGCTTTTCTTTACGTGAAAGATGTATTTAATGTGTCAATAAATGTTTTGGTACTCTTTTGTGAATTGTCTTATTTTTACATTAATTATTCATATGAAATATAAATATAATCAAGGAATTCACGGTTGTAATTAGGCCTGAAAAGACGTCTTTTCAACTTTAACTTTACAACCACATTTAGACGTCTTTTTTCAACCAAATTTAGACGTAATTTGGACGTCTTTTTATAGACTTCTTTTCGACGACCTGAAAAAGACGTCTTTTCACCTTTCAACCAAATTTTAACGTTGTTTAGACGTCTGGCATTGACATCTTTTCGACGTCTTTTCAATGAGTTTTTGATGGGTGGGCTATTATGTCCTTTTCTACAAGTCCAGAGCATTTAAACTTTCACACCATGTGTTAGGAGAAAATGTAATTACAGTCCCTTTGGAATCTAAACACAAATGGGTCTGGACTTGACTGGAACGTTCATTAAAATGAATTCACCATAGCAGATCCACAACTACAAAACACTCCATGAGACTAAATACAGGTGTGTGATATGCTAAGTTGAAACAAAAGCCTGTCCTTTACTTAACAATGTTATACCATTACTACAACTACTATATAAATATCTTATGAACATATCTAATTAATTTCATTAAAGAAATATTCATAATTTACTCAACCTTATGTTGTTCTAAACCTATAGTATTTGTTTTTTGTTTTTTCTCTCCATGGAACACAAAAGAAGATTTTTTTGCAGAATAACCAAGCTATTCATTTCCATACAACAAAATTGGACAATGACCACTGCAAAGATGATCACATCGGTACTGGCTGATAAATGTGACTTTTAAAAATTTTATAAGGGTATTGAAACAAAACAAAACTAAACAAAACAAAAGGGATGCACTGAAAATCGAAACTGAAAATTATGGATGCACTTGGCCGAAAAAAATGAAACCG
This sequence comes from Sinocyclocheilus anshuiensis, assembly GCF_001515605.1. Lineage (NCBI taxonomy): Eukaryota > Metazoa > Chordata > Actinopteri > Cypriniformes > Cyprinidae > Sinocyclocheilus > Sinocyclocheilus anshuiensis. The sequence continues at coordinate 491,699 of NW_015539862.1, forward strand.
AGAATGCTTTTTAATAATTATTTGTTATTTTATTAAATAGTATAAAATAATTTTGTAAGACTTTTTAATCTAACTCAATAATTTTACTGATACTGAATTTATAAAATACAAGCAAATAAAATAATCACACTTTTATTGAAAGTAAAACAATAAAATTGGACAGAAAATATATTAAAGGGGTCCTATTATGCTTTTTCACTTTTTCAACTTTAGTTAGTCTGTAATGTTGCTGTTTGAGCATAAAAAAGATCTGCAA
>NW_015539862.1:492029-492677 GCF_001515605.1 Sinocyclocheilus anshuiensis
GGCAACGAGTGTTATCACTATGTCGGAGACACGCTAGCTTTCCCAATCATCCGGGCTTAAATCGCACTCAAATTGATTTGATATTGACACAATATTTACACTGTCATGCCCTCTATGGTAAGGAGCATGACATTTCCCGACCAGGCACCAAGTGGTGCCAATCACAACTAGTGCTGTGTTCAAAATATCGATACGACGATGTATCGTCACAGAGATTTGACGATACGAGTATCGATACAGCTGGCCCTGTATCGATATTGTGGCACGTGTGCAGCAGTGGACCACGCTTAATCTGTTTAAAATTTTACAACGTTTAAAATTTAGCAGAAAAGTGTGAGGTTTCTAAAAAAGAATGAATAGAGCATATATAGGCTACAATAAGGTTTAATCTGGCCGCAGAGGAACACAACTGGGTTGCCTGATATAAAGAGACGTAATCCCCAAAACAGAGCTTTACACTTACGCAATACGGAAATATCTGCTAAGTGTGTTACTTATCTTTGTCAACCTGGCAACCATGTGCACGCGCTCTCTCTCCACTGTGGATAATAAACGCGCTTGCTTTCTGAAAACAGCGGTTAGCTTGCAGTTTTGCGATCTCCACTTCAATATTCTATTCTCAGAAAAGTGTAATTCATCAACTGTTCA
>NW_015539862.1:495571-495691 GCF_001515605.1 Sinocyclocheilus anshuiensis
AGAGAGAAAGAGAGAGGCTGTGTATGTATGAATTACCACCGTTTTGCCGCGTTTCCCTATTAACAGTAAAGCTGCGACTTTAATTCCTTTAGAAACAATGATGCTACCAGCTCCTTGTTG
>NW_015539863.1:0-2095 GCF_001515605.1 Sinocyclocheilus anshuiensis
AGACTCTTCTTTTATTTGTGTGCAGTCACAATAACAAAAAAACTTAGTGATTTTGTAAAATAATGAAAGCAAACAGGGTGCGCGTGTGCTTTCTGCCGTCTCATCACGGTCTTTGAACTTGAGCACGTCAAATAATAAAAACGAAACTCCGTGTATACTTGCCTCAGGCACAAGATATATAGGCCTATCTATAGAATGCCAAATATATGCTTTTAAACGAACCAATTCAGATGGAAAACCACTATTCTCAGGTTATGTGATCTGTATGAAACATTAATAAAGGCGCATCCACTGAGGAGATCGTAAATTCATCACTGCAGCCGAAAACACAGCAAACACTGGTTTATCAACGAATTATTAAAATGTTAAGGCAGTCTCCTTGCTTTTTTTCCTGATGCATTCATAATCATTACTTCTGCCGGTGCGCTGTGTGGCAAACCTTATTCGTGCGCTACATAGGCAATTAAATGCTCATTACTATGATTTATGGTTTATTAATATAAACGTGTGATTAGTCGACTAACCGCTTAACATGAACGACTACTGGTCGACCAGAAAAATCTTTAGTCAAGGGCAGCCCTAAGGACATGGGGAAATGAGAATGCAGTGTGTTTGGCATTGTTCTCCAATCACTGATGAGTTTAGTTAAAGGGATAATTCACCCAAAAATGAAAATCAAGTTGTTGTTTGGAACAAAATACCATGGGAGTCGATGGCTACTGTCAGCTGTTTGGTTTCCAACAATCTTCAAAATATCTTAATTTGTGCTTAAGTACCTCATAAAAAAAAAAAAGAAAAAGTGAAGGGTGAGTAAATGATGACAGATTTTTCACTTTTTGGGTGCACTATCCCTTTAACTAAATTAAATATTATCAGTGAATACGTTGTATAAGTTTTGTGGCATAAGGCTTTAAACCTAATAACTAAATACATATAATTAAATATTTTTGGCAATAATTCTTCCCAATGTCAGACTGATAAGCTAGGAGGTGGCAGAGCAAGTATTTGCTGGCACGTAGCATATGTGTTGGCATGCATACAAATTGTGAATTGTGCACGTGATTTGTGCTGTACTCCTTTATTTACTGTATATGTGCAAGCATCGGTGACTATTAAATTAAATAAAAGCTGTTAAACCTGAGCAGCAGGCCGTGACACCTGCAGGGGAAAGGTGTAGTCCAGCTATAGGCAGTTAAAACTGCTGAGTGACAAATTAAGTGCTTGCCTTAAAATTTATTTACACATGCTGCTTTAAACCGTTGTGTGTGTACTTTGTTGAGTTCCCACTATATCAATATGGGTGCAATCATCATGAGATACAACCTATGGGGAATATTTGGATTCTGTGTGCTTCTTAGTGGGACACACAGTAGTTTAGTCAGCCCTCTACGGACACCTTGGCAATTGAATCGCCATTGGCTAGTTACCAAAGTACAAAATGTTTGATTCAAAAACTTTGCCATTTACCAATGTGTTTTTCAAAGCGCCTTTTACATTTTTAATGTTTTAACCTTTATTAAATGTTACAGTCCAAGTGTACATATAAATGCCTCATTCATTCAAGTAAATGCATGGGTAATTTTGCAAAATGTGTTAAATATTTTATCTACACTTATTGTATAACTGCTGCTTTTTTGCTGTAATTGCATGGTTTTGTAAATAAATTGTTTTGTAAATAAATGTTCCTCATGCCAGCTTGGTCAAGCTAGTTATTTAATGGACTATATAGATTTGTTAAGTCATGTTATTTATGTATTATAATCTATATATTTAAAGTGAAAGTAAACGTTTTGTCTAGGTAACGTTATTAATTTTAAATGAAATATTAATGAACAGCACAGTAGATATAGAAATGCAGCTGTGCCAAGTCTGGCGTGCTGCGCAACGGGCCAAGTCCGGCTTGAATGCCGCAGTGTCGGCAAGTTACGGCCGTCGCATCTGGTCCGGTTGATTCGGCCCAGAATCTGAAAGTGAGTACGCAAGCATCCAGGCCGGGTGCTGCAGATGGATCCGGGCCGATGGACAAGTCTCTAACAGGTGAAAATTTAACTGAAAATGGCCCAAGAGTACGGAGAGGGATTGTGTATGAGGTAGA
>NW_015539863.1:4271-5549 GCF_001515605.1 Sinocyclocheilus anshuiensis
CTAGTTATTTAATGGACTTTAAAATTGCTTTCATAATAATGAGATGTTTATAGATTTGTTAAGTCATGTTATTTATGTATTATAATCTATATAATTAAAATGAAAGTAAACGTGTTGTCTAGGTAACGTTATTCATTTTAAATGAAATATTAATGAACAGTACCGAGTAGATATAGAAATGCAACTGTGCTAAGTCTGGTGTGCTGCGCAACGGGCCGAGTCCGGCTTGAATGCCGCAGTGTCGGCAAGTTACGGCTGTCGCATCTGGTCCGGTTGATTCGGCCCAGAATCTGAAAGTGAGTACGCAAGCATCCAGGCCGGGTGCTGCAGATGGATCCGGGCCGATGGACAAGTCTCTAGCAGGTGAAAATTTAACTGAAAATGGCCCAAGTGTACGGAGAGGGATTGTGTATGAGGTAGATGTAAATAGCCTATCGGCAAACGTCAAGTTGGCAAGTTTTCACTAGACTTTAGTGGAGTCAACAGTTCGCTTGACAGTAAATAAGGATCTAATCCTAAAGTATCTTTTTTTTTTTTAAATACCATTGTTTTCCGTTGTTGGTGAAGTGTTATTTTGGTTTCCGATTACCAATGAGAGGCTACGCAAGGTCCTAAAGATGGTGGCCGCAACAAAAAAGTCACGTGACTGAAACCCATGAATAGACGGTGCTGTTACAGCGCTAGGCGGATATGACATCATAACCAACGCATTTGACTCCTCTTGTATCTAAGCGCGGTCTGTTGGATTTTACTAGAAATATTGTTTTTCTCTCTCTTACGTGTGAGGTAATATACCCAAAAACTAATTTGGCATGTTTAGTATATGTTTTAAGTGAACATGAAACGGTCTAACGTTAAGCGTTTAGTTCTTTTACAGAGCAAAAAATATTGTGCAGGCTACACAGTTAGCCGATAGTGGAGCTAACGTTAGCTGGCTAACAGTTAACCTCTAAGCGGCAATATAGCAGAAAAATATATGTAGGCAAATTAAAATATTATGTTTAAGGATAGACTGATAGTGGTTAGTTAAGCAAGCATGAAATACGCTGATTTTTCATTGATAACGTTGACTGGCACTGGAGTGCTAGAAGTACTTGACTAGTGATGCTGAATGTTTTGAAATGTTAGTTGATCTATACCGGGGGTGGCGGTAATGCACCAATACGCTGGATGCCAACCGCCCTTATATAATAAATATAAGAAGAAGAAGATGATCTATACCGGGTGATGGGCGCCGCCATGTTAGTTCGCGCTGCATCCGAGCTGTGGGATTTACAA
>NW_015539863.1:5902-7413 GCF_001515605.1 Sinocyclocheilus anshuiensis
GCATTAGTTCCGCCTACTACAGGAAAACCCGTCAGTTCTTAAAAGCGTTAGAATTCCAAAGGAACTCCGTTAATTTGACAGCAAAATACAACAAAGAATATCGTTTACATGTAGCGCGTCAATTCTCTCTCTCTCTCTCTGCGTGTGTGTGAAACAAAGCGACGGGGACGTGCGCCTTCGCACTAGAGTTTACGGTACGTTAAATACAGGTGCGTTGCACATCCATACAGCACAGATCGCTTGACGGAGAGTGAAACTCTGAAGCGCTCAGTCAGAGTGTTCTGTGAGTGAAAATATATCTGTGCTACACTTAACCTCCAACTCACACACTGGCGAGTAAAATCTGAGAATTTATTAGCCATTGGCTAATATTAGACATCATTTAGTCGCCCAGAGTAAGATTTAGTCGCATATGCGAGTGATTTACTCGCAATGTAGAGGGTTGTGTTACATTTATTTTAATTTTTGTATAATCTACACTGAGAAACTGGCAGCTGTGGTTGCCAGAACTTTACTGTACAAAATACAATGATGATGCTACAAGCAGTATACCATGCATCTTGGTAAATATGTTTACAGTTCCTACCTGTGTATGTAAACTATGTAATGTCAATGAACCATTCTACTAGAGCTATTAAAATCTGTTTGTTACAGTAAAATGTGCTAATAATGACACAGGTGGACAATGGAAGGCCACACGATGACTTAAAGGTCATCAAAATTGCCCTTTAACGTTGTTAGTCACACAAAGACAAAACAACACCATGGTAACATACATGATACTACAATTCAGAACATTAGCATAGAAAGCAGAACAGAATATTCTGATCACCAAAAAAAAAACAAAAAAAATCACGTACATAAACTGCAGGGAATACCCCATAATTATAAGGCAATTACTGTGTTTAATGTGTATGTATTTCCTTGTTAAATATATTAGGTAACTTACAATGAATTTATAAACATTTTTATTGGAGAATTTTTACATTTGTATTTTTAATTACTAATATATTTGAATTGTGTGTGGACTGTGGAGTTATATTTGATTGTCAGTATATATGATTTTAGTTTAAAATGCTATATGAGAATTTGAGCCATTTGTATGCATGCACATGTGTAGTCGTGTGGCAGTTCCTCTGGTGGTGTTGTGCTTATGTGTATGCTGGGAGTTTGAATATGGGCTCTTTGTGAGTCAAACAGCCTCGCTGGAGTTGACCCAACAACCCACTTCCCATCCCTTTTTTTATTTTTTATTATGCAAGTAAAGAATGTGACAATGTTTACATGTGCCAAATACAGAATCCCATGGACCAAACATATAACATAAAAGTAAGAATCATAGGCTAAGTAAAGAAAGTGACAATATTTACATGTGCCAAATATAGACTCACTTGGACAAACAAACATATATACTGATAGCCAACATTACAAGTCCATTCTGATTAGCTCCTGTATTTGCATTCATGTGTCTGTGAGCATGCGTGTGTTTGTGTGTGTGTGTGTGTGTGTGT
>NW_015539863.1:7705-7948 GCF_001515605.1 Sinocyclocheilus anshuiensis
GTTGTGTGTGTGTGTGTGTGTGTGTGTGTGTGTGTGTGTGTGTGTGTGTGTGTGTGTGTGCGTGTCATTGTGTCTAGAGTAGGGCTGTGCGATTAATCGAACTCGTCATAAAATCGCGATTTGAGCGTGCGAGATTTCTAAATCGCTTTATAGCACGATTTTCCACGCCCCCCGACCTCCCGCAGTATGCTATCCGAACCAATCAGAATGCAGCGCGCCTAAATGGAGCACGAGAACAGAACA
>NW_015539863.1:8006-10485 GCF_001515605.1 Sinocyclocheilus anshuiensis
CGGTTCACCGGTTCTTTTACGCTCGACGTAATGACGTCATTGGCGATGACGTAATGGCGTTAAGTCTATCGCGGGCTTAACACATTCAAATATAAAGTCAGTAATCATAACATCAGTCAATTAAAACATCATTATAATCTGATACGTTTCTTACAATTTGGATTTTTGTATCTAAAGCATCAACACATACAGGCAGTGATCTGCAAACTAGGATGTTTTACAGTTATGACGTCAATAAATTAGTCTTCATCAGCGCAGAAACTATGCTCCACTTACTATGTATAATCCATTACGGTTTATTTGTAATTAAGTAAATTTACGTTTCGCCGGATTGCCCTTCATTCAAGTCTTCGGTTTACCCGCGCTCATAACATTAGCACAGAATCAGTAGAATCAGTTAACCAGTTCGGTTCAGACGTGCTGTGTCAGTCATAGTAGGCAATCTGTTCGGTAGCTTCAGTAGCTTCACCGCATGCGCAGTATCATCAGCTCATCGGTTCTCAAATCGGACGTGTCCGAAAGAAACGGTTCTAGGTTCAGTATACTGGTGATCCGAAAACCGATGCAACCGGTTCTTGACTCGAGAACGAGAACCGCTCCAGCAGTCGGCGTGTACGTTCATTATCCGGCTGCTCTGCTCGTGTTCATCTTCAGTTCTCTCTTCACAGCAGTTCAGTCAGTGTACTGTTTGAGTAAATTAATTACTCCGGGATACTGGTTTATTTCGACTCAGAGGGAGTGCCAGCCACGTTAAAAAAAGTGAATAATTTAAGTAATTGTGGATTAGTGCTTACTGGAGACGCGAACCGTTTCAAACGATTCAGTCCGATTTGGAGAACTGGTTCAACCGGTTCACTAAGAAGATCCGGTTAAATTGAACGATTCGTTCGCGAACCGGACATCACTGCGACGAATAAGTCTTCTGAGGAGAGTTCAGCAGTTACCGGTATTTCTCATATTTACACAACTATCAAACACACTTTATACAGTTTGTTTAAGCGACATTTTACAGACTTATTTCTGTATTGTTTTCATCCGGATCAGCGCTACTTGTGCATCTTTTCTGCTGAAATAAACATTATTTTTATTTATAATTTTCTCCCATATTATTATTTTCACCAGACCATATAAATTCTCAATTGATAATTAATCATTATTTTTAGGTAGGTTTAGGCTTGGGGTAGGTGTACATGTTAATAAAGCCTCACACCTTATTAATATCCAGGGCTGTAGTACTCGAGTCCGGTCTCGAGACATTTTTCTATCGTCTCGGACTCATTGGTGTTTGCACTCGGACTTGTCTCGGACTTGGTCATTGGACTCGCCAAATGTTCTCGTTGGTCTCGACCGAGTCCAGCAATATGCTTGTTTTCTCCTTCAAAACAAAACCACATTTGCATGTCGCGCCTGAAAACGCGTGGAAAACGCTAGGCGCGCCGCTTTCTCCTTCTTTCCAAAGCACTCTGTAGCCTGCGCTCTATGCTTGCGCTCCCGTGGCGTCTGCCGTTGCTAAGCAACCATGGCCTGCGCTCTCCATGAAGACGCGGAAGTTTCAGCAAAGGAGAAATGGATTTCCAGCACTAAAAATCCCTTGCAGTAGCTCTGCTACTAAATTTATTTAAGCGCAACAAATCTAGTTCAACATCTGAGGCAACGCCACAAATGATTGAATTTATGATTTGAATCTATGACCAATGCATGGCAAAAAAAATCCCTGGACACGGGATTTATAATTTTTTTTCTGCCAAATGTCTATTCTAGAGACATTTTGTTACACCTTTACTTTGTGATTATTTTGCCTTATGTCTGTTCTAGAGACATGTTACAGCTTTTTGATAAAGCTCTAATTGGTTTTCTTTTGGAAATATGTTTCAAATTCACTTTGCACATGCATTTATGACTGTAAAGCATGTCTGTGTGTGTCAAAATCGAGATTAAAATCGAAATCGCTAAATTGATCAAAGAAATCGCGATAGGTTTTTTTTTGTCCATATCGCACAGGCCTAGTCTAGAGGTGGGGGAGGAAGCATACAAATGAAATAGTATCTTAACAGATTAATAAGACAACAGATTAATAAGACAAAAAGTGTTATTAGCAACAATATTAATAATAACCATAATAATAATAATCATAATTTGAAAAGAAAGATGCTGCCGAGAAACAGGGCCCAAAGCCCCCCCCCCCAGCCACATCATGGTTCTGTAATATGACTAGGACTCAGGCTGAATAAGCTAAGCTCGTTTAAACACACATGAAGGTATTCACACACACACACACACACACACACCCAACAACAGCAGCATGTTCTTTTTTAGTCTTTTAATGGGATTAATCAGCGGATATGAGGTCAGCTGCCAGACTAATCTATATCTAACAGTTTCACAGACCATTACTGCACCAAATCTATTACAACACACACTTACAGTATCTCACAGAAGTGAGTACACCCCTCACATTTTTGTAAATATTTTATTATAT
>NW_015539863.1:10688-12470 GCF_001515605.1 Sinocyclocheilus anshuiensis
ATATATATATATATATATATACACACACACACACACACACACACACACATATATATATATACACACACACATATACGCGTACATACATATATACACTGTTTAGAAAGGTTTTAAGAAAAGGTTAACTTATTTATACTCTTATGTATATGTATGTATGTGTATGTGTGTGTATGTGTATGTATATCACCCCTCCCCAAAACTCTCAAAGATTAATATTCAAATTAAGTACAAATAGTAGTACTGTACCCTACTGTGGTCATCTGCTGCTTTTTAGGATGCCACTGAAATGTGCGTGTGTGTATGCAAGAAAAAGGAAGAAAACTATAAAATGTAATCAAAGAAAGAATTAAAGAACTATAGAAAGCACATGAGTAGACCTTGCTCTTGTCTGTGTGAGTAGCATGTGTAGGCTACTTGTTCAGTTAAGGGCTCCCAATTGTAAGCACAGTAATGAAGGAATTTCCTGTAGCACAGATGATTATCACAACAAAAGCGCTCTGAGTGAAAGGTTGATTGTTTTTGTGTCTTTCAGATCATTTGAATACACGTCGTCTTAGAGGCTTAGACGAATTTGTTTATCTGTTTGTGTGCCTTTTTGGTCTCTGCTCCAAATCATGAATGTCCTACGTGATGAAAAGATAAACGGGTCACCTCAGGCCATGCTACAATACTTAAAATTAAAAGTTTTTCTTTTTTTTACCATTCTAAAAAGTGTTGGTAGATTATTGCTCAGTTTCATCAAACTGTAAAACTCTCACCATCCTGGTTGGGAAAAAGTTGTCTATTGGAATAGCATTTTGTTTTTGTCCAAACAAGCTCATTTTGATCTTGTCCATTAATAATGCCTGTATTATCTAAGTCATTACTGGTAAACTTGAAAAGAGTGTTGATATGCTCTTTATATGTGTTGTTTAATCCGGACATGGTCCCACTTTATATTAGGTAGCCTTAACTACTATGTATTTAAATCAAAATCAAAAACTAAGTACAATGTACTTATTGTGTTCACATTGTATTGCAATACACTTGCTGTTATTGAGGTAGGATACGGATAAGGTTGGGTTTAGGTATAAGGGATGGGTCAACAGTGTAATTATAAATGTAATTTCAGAAATTAATTACATATATAATTACATGCAGATATCTTTTAAAATATAAGTACAATGTAAAAACATGAATGTACACAATAAGTGCATTGTACCAAATGATTAATTTAAATGTAAGGACATGTAGTTAAGGCCACTTAATATAAACCAGACTTTCATTGTATGGGCAAAAAATAAACACTGAGACATTTCTCAAAATATCTTCTTTTATGTTCCACAGCAGAAATAAAGTCATACAGGTTTGTGATGACACGAGGGTGAGTAAACGATGACAGAATTTACATTTTGGGGTGAACTGTCCCTTTAACCCTAATTTAGTCCCTATTTGCATTTTCATCTTTTTTTTACCCCATTTTAGTCCAGACCCTATTCAGACTAAGCGATTAATCAATAAATTCACATAATTGTATTTTCTTTATATGAAAGACACTATATGAGACTGTCAAAATAATTTTTTTAAAAGGCTAAATCAGATAACAAGATAGTTATCTAACACACTGTTTTCCAACCTTTTTTTAGTCGCGGCACCCTTTGGAAATTTTAACAAACTTGTGGCACCCTACAAAATAAATTGTCAAAATACTTGAATTTCTAACTTCGATATGATACTTTGAAAAGTATAGATATTCGGTACAGCAGGGAAGAACTGCAGAATATACTGTCATACAGATATTTT
>NW_015539863.1:14858-16745 GCF_001515605.1 Sinocyclocheilus anshuiensis
TATACACACACACACATATATATATATATATATATATATACACACACACACACACACACACACACACATATATATATATATATATATATACACACACACACATATATATATATATATATATATATACACACACACACACACACACACACACACATATATATATATACACACACACATATACGCGTACATACATATATACACTGTTTAGAAAGGTTTTAAGAAAAGGTTAACTTATTTATACTCTTATGTATATGTATGTATGTGTATGTGTGTGTATGTGTATGTATATCACCCCTCCCCAAAACTCTCAAAGATTAATATTCAAATTAAGTACAAATAGTAGTACTGTACCCTACTGTGGTCATCTGCTGCTTTTTAGGATGCCACTGAAATGTGCGTGTGTGTATGCAAGAAAAAGGAAGAAAACTATAAAATGTAATCAAAGAAAGAATTAAAGAACTATAGAAAGCACATGAGTAGACCTTGCTCTTGTCTGTGTGAGTAGCATGTGTAGGCTACTTGTTCAGTTAAGGGCTCCCAATTGTAAGCACAGTAATGAAGGAATTTCCTGTAGCACAGATGATTATCATAACAAAAGTGCTCTGAGTGAAAGGTTGATTGTTTTTGTGTCTTTCAGATCATTTGAATACACGTCGTCTTAGAGGCTTAGACGAATTTGTTTATCTGTTTGTGTGCCTTTTTGGTCTCTGCTCCAAATCATGAATGTCCTACATGATGAAAAGATAAACGGGTCACCTCAGGCCATGCTACAATACTTAAAATGAAAAGTTTTTCTTTTTTTTACCATTCTAAAAAGTGTTGGTAGATTATTGCTCAGTTTCATCAAACTGTAAAACTCTCACCATCCTGGTTGGGAAAAAGTTGTCTATTGGAATAGCATTTTGTTTTTGTCCAAACAAGCTCATTTTGATCTTGTCCATTAATAATGCCTGTATTATCTAAGTCATTACTGGTAAACTTGAAAAGAGTGTTGATATGCTCTTTATATGTGTTGTTTAATCCGGACATGGTCCCACTTTATATTAGGTAGCCTTAACTACTATGTATTTAAATCAAAATCAAAAACTAAGTACAATGTACTTATTGTGTTCACATTGTATTGCAATACACTTGCTGTTATTGAGGTAGGATACGGATAAGGTTGGGTTTAGGTATAAGGGATGGGTCAACAGTGTAATTATAAATGTAATTTCAGAAATTAATTACATATATAATTACATGCAGATATCTTTTAAAATATAAGTACAATGTAAAAACATGAATGTACACAATAAGTGCATTGTACCAAATGATTAATTTAAATGTAAGGACATGTAGTTAAGGCCACTTAATATAAACCAGACTTTCATTGTATGGGCAAAAAATAAACACTGAGACATTTCTCAAAATATCTTCTTTTATGTTCCACAGCAGAAATAAAGTCATACAGGTTTGTGATGACACGAGGGTGAGTAAACGATGACAGAATTTACATTTTGGGGTGAACTGTCCCTTTAACCCTAATTTAGTCCCTATTTGCATTTTCATCTTTTTTTTACCCCATTTTAGTCCAGACCCTATTCAGACTAAGCGATTAATCAATAAATTCACATAATTGTATTTTCTTTATATGAAAGACACTATATGAGACTGTCAAAATAATTTTTTTAAAAGGCTAAATCAGATAACAAGATAGTTATCTAACACACTGTTTTCCAACCTTTTTTTAGTCGCGGCACCCTTTGGAAATTTTAACAAACTTGTGGCACCCTACAAAATAAATTGTCAAAATACTTGAATTTCTAACTTCGATATGATACTTTGAAAAGTATAGATATTCGGTACAGCAGGGAAGAACTGCAGAATATACTGTCATACAGATATTTT